>NC_136491.1:125050502-125328002 GCF_053919585.1 Euprymna scolopes
ATATATATACTACCTTATTAATATTTTTTAGCCAAATATTTTAATATATTAAAATATATTAAAATTCTGTAATTTTCATATGCCAATAAAGATTAAAGTAAAAAATTGACTCAATTATTAAGCTTCATGATTATCAGTTTTTTATAATTGAGTATGCAAATAATATTTTCACAAAATCAAGACAATAAAATAAAAAAATGAGAGCATCATATTGTGTATTTTCATATTTGTTACAATTGTTTCATGACCACTCAGACAATTTCAAACATTATGTCATTCAAAACTATTCCAAAATAGCCACTCTTCAGATGGCAAAATACACTATTTATGATACATATATGAATATACTTCCAATTTCTATTTCAGAGAGGAAGCATTTAACCTACCTCCACCTAAATGTTTTTTTTTTGTTTATTTTCCGTTAGTTATGGAATTTATAAATCGCGCCATTTTTTTTTTCTACTTTTGAAATTATATTTTCATCAATTACCTATCTTAATATTACATTAAACCTCTGTGTGTTTTTTTTTTTTAAGTAATTATTTTTCTTCTCCAAATTATTTAATTGTTTTATTTTCTAAATATTAAACTACACCCTCAAATTCTAATTTATAACTATATCTTTTTTATTCTATGATAGTTTCGTATCAGTTTTGTTTACATCTACGATTTTATAATTGATTTTTCTTAATATTTTATTTCTTAAAGAATTGCAATTAAAAGGTTAATTTAAAAAATTATCAATTAAAATTTATTTTCATCCTATATTTGTTACGTCAGTAATTTAAATTTTAAATTTATCTTTTTAAATTTTATCCATATATAAGTATTCTATTTTAATTTATTTTATTTTCCTCTTCAAAACCATTCTTAAAATCGTCATGCTGTAAGCGAGATAACCATGTTTATTAATTTTAAATCAATTTGCCAGTTTCTCTAAGTTTTTTTAGGCATTCATATTTTAATATTTTGACCTTAGTATTTATTAATTACCCTCATTTAATTTTAAACTTATAATTTCAACATTAACTTCTTTAAGCCAATCTCAGTTTAATTTCTCATTTATTTTTAACTTTATATTTTGATTAAATTTATTTTTAACTTTATATTTTGATTAAATTTATTTTTAACTTTATATTTTGATTAAATTTATTTTTAACTTTATATTTTGATTAAATTTATTTTTAACTTTATATTTTGATTAAATTTATTTTTAACTTTATATTTTGATTAAATTTATTTTTAACTTTATATTTTGATTAAATTTATTTTTAACTTTATATTTTCATTAAATTTATTTTTAACTTTATATTTTCATTAAATTTATTTTTAACTTTATATTTTGATTAAATTTATTTTTAACTTTATATTTTGATTTAATTCATTTTTAACTTTATATTTTGATGAAATTTATTTTTAACTTTATATTTTGATGAAATTTATTTTTAACTTTATATTTTGATGAAATTTATTTTTAACTTTATATTTTGATGAAATTTATTTTTAACTTTATATTTTGATGAAATTTATTTTTAACTTTATATTTTGATGAAATTTATTTTTAACTTTATATTTTGATGAAATTTATTTTTAACTTTATATTTTGATGAAATTTATTTTTAACTTTATATTTTGATGAAATTTATTTTTAACTTTATATTTTGATGAAATTTATTTTTAACTTTATATTTTGATTAAATTCATTTTTAACTTTATATTTTGATTTAATTCATTTTTAACTTTATATTTTGATTTAATTCATTTTTAACTTTATATTTTGATTAAATTTATTTTTAACTTTATATTTTGATTTAATTCATTTTTAACTTTATATTTTGATTTAATTCATTTTTAACTTTATATTTTGATTTAATTCATTTTTAACTTTATATTTTGATTTAATTCATTTTTAACTTTATATTTTGATTAAATTTATTTTTTACTTTATATTTTGATTTAATTCATTTTTAACTTTATATTTTGATTTAATTCATTTTTAACTTTATATTTTGATTTAATTCATTTTTAACTTTATATTTTGATTTAATTTATTTTTAACTTTATATTTTGATTTAATTCATTTTTAACTTTATATTTTGATGAAATTTATTTTTAACTTTATATTTTGATGAAATTTATTTTTAACTTTATATTTTGATTTAATTCATTTTTAACTTTATATTTTGATGAAATTTATTTTTAACTTTATATTTTGATTTAATTCATTTTTAACTTTATATTTTGATGAAATTTATTTTTAACTTTATATTTTGATTTAATTCATTTTTAACTTTATATTTTGATTAAATTTATTTTTAACTTTATATTTTGATTTAATTCATTTTTAACTTTATATTTTGATTTAATTTATTTTTAACTTTATATTTGGATTAAATTTATTTTTAACTTTATATTTTGATTTAATTCATTTTTAACTTTATATTTTGATTAAATTCATTTTTAACTTTATATTTTGATTAAATTCATTTTTAACTTTATATTTTGATTTAATTCATTTTTAACTTTATATTTTGATTTAATTCATTTTTAACTTTATATTTTGATGAAATTTATTTTTAACTTTATATTTTGATTTAATTCATTTTTAACTTTATATTTTGATGAAATTTATTTTTAACTTTATATTTTGATTTAATTCATTTTTAACTTTATATTTTGATTTAATTCATTTTTAACTTTATATTTTGATTTAATTCATTTTTAACTTTATATTTTGATTTAATTCATTTTTAACATTATATTTTGATGAAATTTATTTTTAACTTTATATTTTGATTAAATTCATTTTTAACTTTATATTTTGATTTAATTCATTTTTAACTTTATATTTTGATGAAATTTATTTTTAACTTTATATTTTGATTTAATTCATTTTTAACTTTATATTTTGATTAAATTTATTTTTAACTTTATATTTTGATTTAATTCATTTTTAACTTTATATTTTGATTTAATTCATTTTTAACTTTATATTTTGATTAAATTTATTTTTAACTTTATATTTTGATTTAATTCATTTTTAACTTTATATTTTGATTTAATTCATTTTTAACTTTATATTTTGATGAAATTTATTTTTAACTTTATATTTTGATTAAATTCATTTTAAACTTTATATTTTGATGAAATTTATTTTTAACTTTATATTTTGATTTAATTCATTTTTAACTTTATATTTTGATTTAATTCATTTTTAACTTTATATTTTGATTTAATTCATTTTTAACTTTATATTTTGATTTAATTCATTTTTAACTTTATATTTTGATTTAATTCATTTTTAACTTTATATTTTGATTTAATTCATTTTTAACTTTATATTTTGATTTAATTCATTTTTAACTTTATATTTTGATTAAATTTATTTTTAACTTTATATTTTGATTTAATTCATTTTTAACTTTATATTTTGATTAAATTTATTTTTAACTTTATATTTTGATTTAATTCATTTTTAACTTTATATTTTGATTTAATTCATTTTTAACTTTATATTTTGATGAAATTTATTTTTAACTTTATATTTTGATTTAATTCATTTTTAACTTTATATTTTGATGAAATTTATTTTTAACTTTATATTTTGATTTAATTCATGTTTAACTTTATATTTTGATGAAATTTATTTTTAACTTTATATTTTGATTACATTCATTTTTAACTTTATATTTTGATTAAATTCATTTTGAACTTTATATTTTGATTAAATTCATTTTTAACTTTATATTTTGATTAAATTCATTTTGAACTTTATATTTTGATTAAATTCATTTTTAACTTTATATTTTGATTTAATTCATTTTTAACTTTATATTTTGATTAAATTCATTTTTAACTTTATATTTTGATTTAATTCACTTGTAATTTTATATTTTGATTAAATTTATTTTTAACTTTATATTTTGATTAAATTTATTTTTAACTTTATATTTTGATTTAATTCATTTTTAACTTTATATTTTGATGAAATTTATTTTTAACTTTATATTTTGATTAAATTCATTTTTAACTTTATATTTTGATTTAATTCATTTTTAACTTTATATTTTGATTTAATTCATTTTTAACTTTATATTTTGATTTAATTCATTTTTAACTTTATATTTTGATTTAATTCATTTTTAACTTTATATTTTGATTTAATTCATTTTTAACTTTATATTTTGATGAAATTCATTTTTAACTTTATATTTTGATTAAATTCATTTTTAACTTTATATTTTGATTTAATTCATTTTTAACTTTATATTCTGATTAAATTTATTTTTAACTTTATATTTTGATTAAATTCATTTTTAACTTTATATTTTGATTAAATTCATTTTTAACTTTATATTTTGATTTAATTCATTTTTAACTTTATATTTTGATTTTATTCATTTTTAACTTTATATTTTGATGAAATTTATTTTTAACTTTATATTTTGATTAAATTCATTTTTAACTTTATATTTTGATTAAATTTATTTTTAACTTTATATTTTGATTAAATTTATTTTTAACTTTATATTTTGATTTAATTCATTTTTCACTTTATATTTTGATTTAATTCATTTTTAACTTTATATTTTGATTAAATTCATTTTTAACTTTATATTTTGATGAAATTTATTTTTAACTTTATATTTTGATTTAATTCATTTTTAACTTTATATTTTGATTTAATTCATTTTTAACTTTATATTTTGATTTAATTCATTTTTAACTTTATATTTTGATTTAATTCATTTTTAACTTTATATTTTGATGAAATTTATTTTTAACTTTATATTTTGATTTAATTCATTTTTAACTTTATATTTTGATGAAATTCATTTTTAACTTTATATTTTGATGAAATTTATTTTTAACTTTATATTTTGATTTAATTCATTTTTAACTTTATATTTTGATGAAATTTATTTTTAACTTTATATTTTGATTTAATTCATTTTTAACTTTATATTTTGATTAAATTCATTTTGAACTTTATATTTTGATTTAATTCATTTTTAACTTTATATTTTGATTAAATTTATTTTTAACTTTATATTTTGATTTAATTCATTTTTAACTTTATATTTTGATGAAAATTATTTTTAACTTTATATTTTGATTTAATTCATTTTTAACTTTATATTTTGATTAAATTTATTTTTAACTTTATATTTTGATTAAATTCATTTTTAACTTTATATTTTGATTTAATTCATTTTTAACTTTATATTTTGATTTAATTCATTTTTAACTTTATATTTTGATTAAATTCATTTTTAACTTTATATTTTGATTTAATTCATTTTTAACTTTATATTTTGATTAAATTCATTTTTAACTTTATATTTTGATTTAATTCATTTTTAACTTTATATTTTGATGAAATTTATTTTTAACTTTATATTTTGATTTAATTCATTTTTAACTTTATATTTTGATTAAATTTATTTTTAACTTTATATTTTGATTAAATTTATTTTTAACTTTATATTTTGATTAAATTCATTTTTAACTTTATATTTTGATTTAATTCATTTTTAACTTTATATTTTGATTAAATTTATTTTTAACTTTATATTTTGATTTAATTCATTTTTAACTTTATATTTTGATGAAAATTATTTTTAACTTTATATTTTGATTTAATTCATTTTTAACTTTATATTTTGATTAAATTTATTTTTAACTTTATATTTTGATTAAATTCATTTTTAACTTTATATTTTGATTTAATTCATTTTTAACTTTATATTTTGATTTAATTCATTTTTAACTTTATATTTTGATTAAATTCATTTTTAACTTTATATTTTGATTTAATTCATTTTTAACTTTATATTTTGATTAAATTCATTTTTAACTTTATATTTTGATTTAATTCATTTTTAACTTTATATTTTGATGAAATTTATTTTTAACTTTATATTTTGATTTAATTCATTTTTAACTTTATATTTTGATTTAATTTATTTTTAACTTTATATTTTGATTAAATTTATTTTTAACTTTATATTTTGATTTAATTCATTTTTAACTTTATATTTTGATTAAATTCATTTTTAACTTTATATTTTGATTTAATTCACTTGTAATTTTATATTTTGATTAAATTTATTTTTAACTTTATATTTTGATTAAATTTATTTTTAACTTTATATTTTGATTTAATTCATTTTTAACTTTATATTTTGATGAAATTTATTTTTAACTTTATATTTTGATTAAATTCATTTTTAACTTTATATTTAGATTTAATTCATTTTTAACTTTATATTTTGATTTAATTCATTTTTAACTTTATATTTTGATGAAATTGATTTTTAACTTTATATTTTGATTTAATTCATTTTTAACTTTATATTTTGATTTAATTCATTTTTAACTTTATATTTTGATTTAATTCATTTTTAACTTTATATTTTGATTTAATTCATTTTTAACTTTATATTTTGATGAAATTCATTTTTAACTTTATATTTTGATTTAATTCATTTTTAACTTTATATTTTGATGAAATTTATTTTTAACTTTATATTTTGATTAAATTTATTTTTAACTTTATATTTTGATTTAATTCATTTTTAACTTTATATTTTGATTTAATTCATTTTTAACTTTATATTTTGATTAAATTCATTTTTAACTTTATATTTTGATTTAATTCATTTTTAACTTTATATTTTGATTAAATTTATTTTTAACTTTATATTTTGATTTAATTCATTTTTAACTTTATATTTTGATTAAATTCATTTTTAACTTTATATTTTGATTAAATTCATTTTTAACTTTATATTTTGATTTAATTCATTTTTAACTTTATATTCTGATTTAATTCATTTTTAACTTTATATTTTGATTAAATTCATTTTTAACTTTATATTTTGATTAAATTCATTTTTAACTTTATATTTTGATTTAATTCATTTTTAACTTTATATTTTGATTTTATTCATTTTTAACTTTATATTTTGATGAAATTTATTTTTAACTTTATATTTTGATTAAATTCATTTTTAACTTTATATTTTGATTAAATTTATTTTTAACTTTATATTTTGATTAAATTTATTTTTAACTTTATATTTTGATTTAATTCATTTTTCACTTTATATTTTGATTTAATTCATTTTTAACTTTATATTTTGATTAAATTCATTTTTAACTTTATATTTTGATGAAATTTATTTTTAACTTTATATTTTGATTTAATTCATTTTTAACTTTATATTTTGATTTAATTCATTTTTAACTTTATATTTTGATTTAATTCATTTTTAACTTTATATTTTGATTTAATTCATTTTTAACTTTATATTTTGATGAAATTTATTTTTAACTTTATATTTTGATTTAATTCATTTTTAACTTTATATTTTGATGAAATTCATTTTTAACTTTATATTTTGATGAAATTTATTTTTAACTTTATATTTTGATTTAATTCATTTTTAACTTTATATTTTGATGAAATTTATTTTTAACTTTATATTTTGATTTAATTCATTTTTAACTTTATATTTTGATTAAATTCATTTTGAACTTTATATTTTGATTTAATTCATTTTTAACTTTATATTTTGATTAAATTTATTTTTAACTTTATATTTTGATTTAATTCATTTTTAACTTTATATTTTGATGAAAATTATTTTTAACTTTATATTTTGATTAAATTTATTTTTAACTTTATATTTTGATTAAATTTATTTTTAACTTTATATTTTGATTAAATTCATTTTTAACTTTATATTTTGATTTAATTCATTTTTAACTTTATATTTTGATTTAATTCATTTTTAACTTTATATTTTGATGAAATTTATTTTTAACTTTATATTTTGATTTAATTCATTTTTAACTTTATATTTTGATTAAATTCATTTTTAACTTTATATTTTGATTAAATTTATTTTTAACTTTATATTTTGATTTAATTTATTTTTAACTTTATATTTTGATTAAATTTATTTTTAACTTTATATTTTGATTTAATTCATTTTTAACTTTATATTTTGATTTAATTCATTTTTAACTTTATATTTTGATTTAATTCATTTTTAACTTTATATTTTGATGAAATTTATTTTTAACTTTATATTTTGATTTAATTCATTTTTAACTTTATATTTTGATGAAATTTATTTTTAACTTTATATTTTGATGAAATTCATTTTTAACTTTATATTTTGATGAAATTTATTTTTAACTTTATATTTTGATTTAATTCATTTTTAACTTTATATTTTGATGAAATTTATTTTTAACTTTATATTTTGATTAAATTCATTTTTAACTTTATATTTTGATTTCATTCATTTTTAACTTTATATTTTGATTTAATTCATTTTTAACTTTATATTTTGATGAAATTTATTTTTAACTTTATATTTTGATTAAATTCATTTTTAACTTTATATTTTGATGAAATTCATTTTTAACTTTATATTTTGATGAAATTCATTTTTAACTTTATATTTTGATGAAATTCATTTTTAACTTTATATTTTGATTAAATTCATTTTTAACTTTATATTTTGATTTAATTCATTTTTAACTTTATATTTTGATTTAATTCATTTTTAACTTTATATTTTGATTAAATTCATTTTTAACTTTATATTTTGATTTAATTTATTTTTAACTTTATATTTTGATTAAATTTATTTTTAACTTTATATTTTGATTAAATTCATTTTTAACTTTATATTTTGATTAAATTTATTTTTAACTTTATATTTTGATTTAATTCATTTTTAACTTTATATTTTGATTAAATTTATTTTTAACTTTATATTTTGATTAAATTTATTTTTAACTTTATATTTTGATTTAATTCATTTTTAACTTTATATTTTGATTAAATTTATTTTTAACTTTATATTTTGATTTAATTCATTTTTAACTTTATATTTTGATGAAATTCATTTTTAACTTTATATTTTGATTAAATTCATTTTTAACTTTATATTTTGATTTAATTCATTTTTAACTTTATATTTTGATTTAATTCATTTTTAACTTTATATTTTGATTAAATTCATTTTTAACTTTATATTTTGATTTAATTCATTTTTAACTTTATATTTTGATTTAATTTATTTTTAACTTTATATTTTGATTAAATTTATTTTTAACTTTATATTTTGATTAAATTCATTTTTAACTTTATATTTTGATTAAATTTATTTTTAACTTTATATTTTGATTTAATTCATTTTTAACTTTATATTTTGATTAAATTTATTTTTAACTTTATATTTTGATTAAATTTATTTTTAACTTTATATTTTGATTTAATTCATTTTTAACTTTATATTTTGATGAAATTTATTTTTAACTTTATATTTTGATTAAATTTATTTTTAACTTTATATTTTGATGAAATTCATTTTTAACTTTATATTTTGATGAAATTCATTTTTAACTTTATATTTTGATTAAATTCATTTTTAACTTTATATTTTGATTTAATTCATTTTTAACTTTATATTTTGATTTAATTTATTTTTAACTTTATATTTTGATTTAATTCATTTTTAACTTTATATTTTGATGAAATTTATTTTACTTCATATTAGCCTGTTTGTTTCAATACTTTTTGCAGTTATTTAATTAAAAAATTTTTTTCATTCTTATGCTGTTGAAATCACTCGAGTGTAATTTTATTATCTATAATGATTATTAAAACCAAAACTACTTCTATTTCTTCTATTTAGGTTATAATTATTTTATTTCCTCTATGTCAAGTTGAAAATCTAATTTATTTATTTATTGCACCATTTTAAAAATCTTTGTATGAAATTTAAGAATTCTCTTTACACACTTACATTTCACCCTCAATATATTCTGTAAATTTTCCTTTCTAAATTTATTTCAGTCAGGTTATAGGCGTGATAACAGGAATTTATTTCTATGAAGACAGCTTTGTATAGCATCTAATCTGTTCTTTAAGATTTCCTCTTTAGAATTCACTATGTGGTATGCTTCAAGTAAGCACAGATTACACCTTTTTGATTTACTCGGTTTATACTTTCTAGCCTTATCTACTATTGACCATAATTCAGACTCTTCTTTATTTTTACATAGTTCCCTTCTTATTTTTAATACTCATTTTTGTTCTATTCTCATTTCTATCATTATCTGCATCCCTATTTGGTTCATTCTTAGGTCCAATTTTAAATGATGCAATAAGGTTAAAAATAAAAAAAGAATTTGATTCTATATATATATATATATATATATATATATATATATATATATATAGAGAGAGAGAGAGAGAGAGAGAGAGAGAGAGAGAGAGAAAGAGAGAGAAAGAGAGAGAGGCCTTAGATAATCGTTCAAAAATAGAAAATTAAAATACTAGTAGAAACTTATCCAAAAATGTCACCAAATGTGAAAATGTAATGTTCTACCAATATTGTTTAATTTCACATTTTCGAGCAATTATCGAGGGTCATTATGGATGTAACGAGATCACCCTTTTTTTCCGTTCTAACACAACAAACTTGACGCTACTTTTGTTTCAAAGTAAATAAACGCTTTAAAATAAGTTAAAACACAAAAAGTTATCCAGGTAGGTAGAAGAGTAACTTATCTTGTCTTTGGTATCATTTATTTGTTGTATATTTTTTTTTCATACCTTTTTTGTTTTGTTGGCTATTGTAAAAAAATGCCCTTATTTTGTTAGTACCACCCACACTGAGGATTGAACTTTAAATCTTCAGAAGAGTGTCAATTAGAACTGAATTTTACCAAGTACTTTATCTCTTATGTCACAGGTCATTGCAGATAATCTTAGAAAGAATTTTGAGAGCTTTAAACTTATTCAGATTTACAGATGTACAATCTTGCTACTTATCCTTATAGATCTCTATTTATTACTATATATTTGTTAATCCTGACCTTATCTATTGTTTATTATTGTTTCCATATTGTATTAAATTCTATATTAGGTCTGTTTAATAGATGACCATCGTCCAGCATATGTATTGCTTCTTTCAGTTGTTTTATTCTACACTGTTCTTTGGTGTCTATATTTTTTTTTTACTTTGTCCTATTAAGGTGGATGGTTTCCCTTTTCCCTCTATATAGGGTCAGCCATACCTGACGTTTTAGTATTATGTTGGTGCAAAAATAATGTTGTTTTTTGACTTGAAGTTGAACGTCATAAAACAACATTATTTTTGCACCAACCTAATATCTCCACGTATTCTATTCTCAACTCAAAAATTCAGAAACATAATGGTCAATTCATTTATCACTAAGACAATAAATACGAATATAAATATCAGAGATTTTTATTTGCAACTAAGAACAAGATGGTCATAAAATACGCTTAAATATATTTTAATTCATGCAAATTTAGTATCTATTATTACAGAGACAATTCTCTATAGAATATCATGTTGTACCTACTATATAGTATTGATTTAAAAAAATTTTTTTAAAGGAATGAATTGGATGCTATTAGCTAGAATCGAGGCCAAAACATTTAGCACTCGAGACATGTTCCCTACCATTTGAGCTCTCAACAGATAGATAAGATTTAAAATTAAACCACAATCTATGAATGAATTTGAGCATGCGCAAAAGTAATAGAACTATGTTAGCAAGTTTTAAAAAAAAGTATAAAAATGACATGGAGCAAAATTTTAATTGTTTATGATTTTAACAGCTAACACATTGAATCTTCATAGCATAGTAAAGACAAAACTAAATTTTCTTTTAATAATGACTAAAAAAAAAAAAAAAAAAAAAAAAGGTCCTCAGATATGGAACATGGAAAACACAATATAATAATAGGCACAAATTTAATTTAATTTATTAATTGTTAACTTGAATTTTTTTGTGAAGGATAACCTAAAACCTTAATTATAATCTATTTATTATTAACTAGTGATCTTTTTTCTTTAAAATGAGATCGTTTTTATACAACATTTTGCGCATCAAGTTGAAAAACAACATCTCAAATAAATAAATTGCCCATCACTTAAAAAAATAACCTAACTGGAAAAATATTAACGAAACAAGAGAAAACTTTGTACATTTATAGGAAGAAAAGTGCTCGCCTGAGTTCCAATCTCTGGTCACCTCTCGCCAATCTTTCACAAAAAACACCCGTCTAGCTGAAACCACTGTCAAAAATTTTCCCCACTCTTTATCTGTGCCAAAACCAAAACATAGATTCCATGAACAAAGCTTCTTTCTTAGAAGTGCACGCCTGTGGAACTGTTCCGTTTGCCTGTTTCCCGCCTGACTACAACCTGGATGTCTTCAAGTCCAACATAAACAAATTCCTGATGAACCACCCCCTTAAGTAAGACACTTTATCAAATCTCCAATACTAACGTACTGTACATGCAATAATCTTTATCCCGAGTGGCTTCCGGGCTTTGATAAGTGGTGATCACCTTGTAAAAAAAAAAAAAAAGAAAAAAAAAAAAAAGAAGTTAAATATGTATGCATTATTCATCCATCCAAACAAAGATTTTACTCTTTATAAACCATCCTTGGTTTACTATTTCCTGTTAATTTAAGTGTTATGTGACCAGTAGTTTAAGAGTTTATTTGCTAAATATTTTCAGATACATGCATGCATACATGATTGCAACGTCTTGTCAGACGAGTGTCACTCCCTCAGACACTTAAAGTCCATGAGCCCTAATATAACTTTTTTTTTAGTGGTACTGGCGAATTCACATACTCAAGCAGACATGACACTGAAGACGGTCATTGCTATACATACATATATATATACATACATACAAGCATACACACACACACATATATATCCATAAACATACACACACATATACATATATACATTCATAAACAATACATAATACATATACATACACAAATACATACGCATATGTACACACACATATTCAAATACAAACACATATATATACACATACATTTAACTACATATACATATATATCTATGCATTTAGACACAAACATATATATATATATATATATATATATATACATACAAACATATACATATATACATACATATACACATATATATATATACACATATACATATATACACATATACGTACATACACACACGGATACATATAATGATGACAGATCAATTATTACATGCTTCCAGCATTTCAAGCCTACACGCGTCACAACTTTTTCATTGCTATAAGACTATTTTTTATAGACAAATGCCTGAGGGAGTATCTATACAAAGATGATGTTACAGAGATTTAGCTTTGTACGACAGCTAAATCTCTCTCTCGGTTCAAAATGTTGACATCCAGCAACAAGCAAGAGCAAGATAGTCAGCAACAAGTTAAACTGCAGACTAGCTTAATGCGGGTACTGGTCTCCCGCTTTGTTTTTTTAAATCAGAGATTTGCTTCTTCTAGAGGGGTTGCCTTCACCACGGCTTACAGAAGCCCTCTCCACCCCACATACACATGGAAATAAACACATGCATGCACACATACATGCATGCACACAGAATGCGCGTAAACATACATATGCATGTACACACACATGCAAACATACACACGTAGAGGCACACATATAAGCATGTACTCACATATGAATATACACACGTACACATACACATAAAATACACATGAAGGAGCGTTCCAAAAGTCATATATCCTCAATGATCAGGATGAAGATGATGGGTACAATTCAATGAGTTTGAAAAAAAAAAAAAAAAAAAAACATACATACATACATACATCTACTGTTTTATTTATATAGATTATAAAAAATTAGATAATTATAATAGTAAACCATCTTTATGGTAGAACGCAGCAATTTATATTTCTAGATATATTTTATATAATTCGATAAATTTTATATTGTTACTGGAGAAAATATAAGATGATATACAAATATCATTATTGTGAAATATATCAGATGAGTCCAATAAAAAAAGAAAAGAGAAAGGAAAGACAAAGAAAAGAAAAAGAGAAAAGAAAAGGAAGACAAGAAATGAAAAAGAAAGGAAAGAGGAAAGAAAAGAAAAAATGGGGGAAAAGAGTAAAAATAATATTGGATTTGGAGAGGATTATAATCTTTTGAATATGAAGAAACTTCAAAAGAATTCTGTTGACACGGAAGAAAAATAAACAAAGCCAAAACAAAATTGGTTTATTGTAACGATTTCTTTCTTCAAAAAGGCTTCAGAAGATGGTGTTTTTAAAAAACAAAAATAAATGAATTCCAATAGAATATTTTAGCATATTTGAAAATGTGTTTCATATACTTTTAATACTTATGAAACATTAAAAAAATGATCCTAAAATTTTACTTAAAACTTTCAAAATAACTAGAGTTTATAAGTATTTGAATAAATTCTTTTAGTTTTGTTTTCAATATTTTGTCGTTTGCATACCAAAGATTATTAAAAATAACAATATTGTTAATAATAGAATTATACCACAGATAAAAGATTTTTTTAATGCAGACATAAGAAACGATGTATACTTCAAACAGAATGAATACAATAGTTATAGTTTATATCAGGAAAAGAAGCAAACTTTAGAAAACAAACTATTCAAATTTACTTGAAGTTAATTTTATCAAAATCATCACTTACAGGAAAAAAAAAAAGATAATCATGAAACTTATAATTTCCTTAGTTTATTTACAAAGTATTTCATTACAATCATTATATTTGGTTTAATATCGATTTTACATGCTGAAGTGTTGAACAGCTTTTTAGAAATTGACTTCAAAACTAACCTATCTTTAGCCATATATATATATTTTTTTCTCAACTCCATTCTTATCATTTCCTCCCATGTTTTTCTTGGTATTTTCCTGCTACCTCAACTACAGCTACTAACCTAAGCACTTTCATTAATTCTTTCAAGATGTCCAAACCAACAAAGTTTCCTGTTCTACACACATCTCCCTATACTCTCCAAATTTCACCTTTTTCTGAGGTCATCATTTTTAAGCTTTGAAGATAGACCTTTGTAACTGGAAATATTCTAGAAGTATATTAATCATAGTACTTCAATAAATATATTTCAGCTTGAACAAAAGTCATACAATAATATTGTGGGGCCTGCATTCATACCAGATGTCCAGAGGCCACTCAGGGATAAGGGTCATTGCATGTACGGTAATCAATGAGATAGTATTGTAGTAATCATTAGTATTGGGGATTTGATAGAGTGTCTTACTTAAGGAGGCGGTTTGTCAGGAATTTGTTTATGTTGGATTTGAAGACATCCAAGTTGTAGTCAGGTGGGAAACAGGCAAACGGAAGAGAGTTCCACAGTCATGCACTTCTGAGAAAGAAGCTCTGCTCATGGAATCTACGTTTTGATTTAGGCACAGATAAAGAGTGGGGAAAATTATTGACTGTAGTTTCAGCCAGATGGGTGTTTCTCGTGAAAGATTGGTGAGGGGGGACGAGAGATTGGAGCTCAGACGAGCACCTGCCATGGAAATAACGATAAAACAAAGACAGGCTTGCAACGTCTCTTCTGTGGGAGAGAGGTTGCAGAGAAGAGAAAAGGGCATCCCCATTAAGCCACAAGTCTATTTTTTACACTGTCAAGGCAGGATAGACTGTTTTTAGCAGCTCCTACCCAGATGTGGCAGCAGTACTCCATCCTTGGACGTACTTGGCTTTTATATAGATATAGAATTGCATCATTAGTGAGATATCTTCTAGAGCCATAGAAGGATCCCACCATTTTCCCAGCGTCCTTGGCAACAGACCTGATGTATGGGTTTCATTTCAGATCAGGAGTAAAGGTCAAACCCAGAAGCTTGTCAAAACATGGAGCCTCCCTTAGACGAGAGCCATCCATTTCAATTGATGCCAGATGGGGATCAGAGCGTTTATGATGTAGAGATAGGAGCTTGGTCTTAGATGCATTAAAGGTAACCAGCCACCTCTTTCCCCACTGTACTATGCGCTCAAGATCAGAGGAGAGAGAATCAGAGAGAACATCATCATTTACGGCCTTTGATGTGTTGCCATAGATGGTTGTGTCATCAGCATAGATGTCAACGAATGATTTAAGTATGTGTTTTGGGAGATCATTGATTTAGATCAGGAAGAGAGTTGGGCCCAGGATGGTCCTCTGAGGGACTCCAGCATTAATACTGTGGGCCTCTGATTTCTGCCCATCAACCACTACTCTTATGAACCTATCAGAGAGAAATGATTTAATGATTGAGAAAACATTTCCAGTGATACCGTAGCTGGAAATCTTGTGAAGTAGGCCTTTATGCCATACCTTATCGAAGGCCTTTGATATGTCAGGAGCAATTGCCCTGGAAAGGAAGCCTTTGTCAAGAGATTCACTAATCCTATGAGATATAACCGTAAGCACATCTGCTGTAGATCTTGCAGAGCGGAAACCATATTGTATGTCACTAAAAAGGTTGTTTCTGTTGAGGTGGTTGACTACTTCTCTATTTAATATGGATTCCAACAACTTATGACACGCAGAAGACTTATTGGTCTGTACTGAGAGGGAGATGACTTTTCACCTGAATTCTTAAATACAGGGCATACTGATGAGGTTTTCCAGGGTGTTGGAAAGCACTTCTTAAGGCAACGCTTAAACAGTTTCGTAAGTATGGGGGCAAGTTCTGGTTGGAGCTTTTTCAGCACTATAACTGGAATGCCGTCAGGGCCAGTTGCTTTACTGGAATCAAGGTTCTTGATTAGCTTGGCGACCTCACGCACATATTTTTATGTTGCACAGCGTGTTGTCTGTTATAGGAGGAAATATGGGGAGTTGATGGCCTTTGTCGCATAGGGTAGAATTAGCTCCAAAGTTCTTGGCAAATAGTTTGGCCTTGTCTGATGCTGACGAGATGACCTCAGGTCCATTGATGATAGTTGGGATAGAACGCACACTTCTGTTCAAGATCCTATTCGCTATTTGCCAGAACTGGTGGGAACCAAGCTGCTGCTCAGCTATTTTGGATTTAACGGACTGAGCATATAGCTCTCTTGCATGTTTTATTACTCTTTTACAGTGGTTGATGGCAGTCCTGAAAGCAGCTTTAGTCTCAGTAAATCTATTAGGTTGGTAGCTATGGAAAAAGTGATTTCTGTGCGCGATGGCAACAGCACGTTCAGGGGAGAACCATGGCTGGCTGTTAGGTTTTTGTTGGAATTTTTGGGATGGTATGAATCGGTCTATGCCTACAATTAACCATTCGGTCAGGTCTGATACTATAGAGGACACATCCTTTTTAAACATGGAATGCAGAGATAGATCAGATATGAATGTACGGAAGCTATTCCAGTCAGCCATAGAGTATCGATATACAGTACGGTGGAGAGGTACGTCTGAAGACTTATTACATTTCATTTTTATCTTAACTGCTACAACAGAGTAGTCGGAGGATTCCAGAGGAGATAGAATGGAACATGAACATAGCTCAGCGGAACTTGTGAGGAAAAGGTCTAGAAGGCTTGCATACTGACCGGTAGTATCGGGCACACGGGTGGGTTCGTGAACAATATGAGTGAGATCATAGACAGTGGCAAAATCATGACAGAACCTCCCTTCGTCATCGATTTTATTTGAGTGGGTCAGCCATTCCACATTATGGACATTGAAGTCACCGCAAATGTGAATGTTAGCCGAAGGATGAGCAGACAGGATGTGGTCAATTTTCTCAGATATACTCTTAAAGATAGTAACCCCACTGTTGTGTGAGGCGATAGAGGGCAAATATAAATGCAGTGGTGTAAGCTAGTGCAATCCGGAAGCACATATAAGGTAAATTAGGGTCTTCTCTGGAGATATCCCTACCACATGGAAAGCCATCTTTGATGTAGGCACATATTCCATGCCTATGGTGATCTTGGGGGTCAGATTTAGATGTTAAGTTAGAGTATCCTTTAATTATGAATTTGTCTAAGGAAGTGGTTGGCCCTATGCCAGTTTCACTTAGAAAGAATATGTCCAGTTTCGTCTCCTGTAATTGTGTTTCAACCTCTGGAAGGTTGGAACATAGACCCCTGATGTTGGAAAAGGAGACCTGGTAGTAGGAGTCTACGTTGGATGGAGTTCTAGGTTTATTTGTGTTTTCTTTTTGGTGATTTGTCATGTTGATGTTTTGGGATTTGTGGAGCAGGTCGGTAGACTTGGTTGGAGCAGGACAGAGAGGGAAAGTAAGAGAGAAAAAGACAAGAAATTTTTTTTTTTTTTGTATCACATAAGGTAAAGCTGTAACAATTACCCACTAGTATGGCATCGAGAGGTCCTACCAGAAACTAATGGCAATACAGCAACCCCAGTACTTTGCACCTGCTGATAGGACAGCCTCCTTAGTGGTTAATTCAAGGTTCGGGTCCCTGACTATCAGGGGGTAACATCAGCCCAGATGAAACGTTTACCTCCAGCACCCTTACTAGTGACATGACCACAAGGATAGACATAGAAACAGAAATTTTCCGACATCTCAGGCTACTGTTTACAAAGTACTACCGACCTGGAAAGCAGCTTTTTCTTCACCCTTTCTCAGAAAAATCACTCATTGGAAATGAGGACTGAAGGATAAAAAAGGAGAAGCGAGAGTTACTGGAGCTGCCAATGGAAATATTTTAAGCTCAGCAGAAATATACAAGGATAAGCTTGAATTTTAACGGGTAATGATTGGTGTAAAACAGTGGCTGACAGTATGAGTTGTTTGAAATACTTTAAAATGACATCTTGAGAGAGTGGGGCATACTTGCACATATAGAAATAACCGGGATTTGAATATTCAAAGAAAAACAATGCTTAATAAGGGTCGCTTTTTAATATATGTATTTTTCAAGGGTCAAGCATTAATCAATTGTTGGCTGGATCAAGTCACACAAAGAGGGGCGTTTTGTTGCATGAGAGATATTTCTGAGGCGGCAAGTCAGTATCAAGCGTGAAACAAATACTAAAGCTGTAAATGTATTTAGGAAATGGACACGGTGTTAGTTAAAATATAATAAAGCATCATTTTTAAAGACAAAAATGTCTATCATTTTTATATGTAAAACATTTACTCCAGCTTGTTTGTTCACAATGTGTTGGATACGGCACAATGAAAATGCTTACCCATGAGATTTTCTTGAACCGAGCAGAGAAGGATTTGCTAATCCACTACTCATTCAAATTCCCGACTAAGCTGCATCAATATCAATGTTCCTCTTTTAAACACAGCATCAGCACAGAATGATTGATAGAGCAACCATTGGAACATATGCAGGCCACAACACACCCACACCACATTTCGTGCTGAATCATCTACAAGTAAACTCCTTGGCACATCTGCCCATGCTTAGTACCACATAGATTCAAAGTATTTCTATTCAGACCCTTATTTTTTAAATTACAAAGAAAAATAGACAGTAATTAGGCGATTTAATTCTAAACATATGAAGTAACTTTTGAGAGAAACGCAAACATCTTGCTTTTTTTGTTTTAATAATAACTTTATTTAACTAGTGACACTCTTACTCTTTCTGTAAAATGTTTGCTTTTCCTTATTTGCAACAAATGCATTGATATGACTGACTAATGAACATAGACTAACATACATAGAAAAATAGCTTTGTTTAGTGTGAATGTGGTCTTACTAAATGATATAGCTGAATACAGTAAGCAATCAATGAAATAGATTGAAATTTTTTCATCACATAGATAACATGGATTTTAAAATTTTTGTATTCACTAGGTAGACAAAATCAAATATCGATTAGGTAGATGAAATGCTATTTAGGTCTGATGTCAGAAACAACTTTTCTTTATATATTAAAAGAAAGAAAAAGATAATATAGTGTAAATATTTAAACATAATAATTCCATTTAAACCACCTAAATAAACAGTGTTCTGAATGGAGGCAAATAAAAACGCAACATAATTTGACTGTGTTTTAAAATGTTTGAAGCAAAAGCTCTTTACAGGTTTACAATAACTTCAATTAAATTACTTGATCCAGTTGAAAGATAAATTGACATTGTTTTGTTTTATGAATGAAGTCATGTTAGACTTTACAGTTTTTTTTTAAGTGTTATCACATTAAATGGAAAATAGATTAAATCTTTACTATTATTCACTATCAAGGTGAATAAATAGACATTTGTTCATTTGGTACAACTAACCACTAAAACATGTACTTTGAATTTTTAGAACAAACTAATTATTAGTCAAGATATGATTTTTTTCTTTCCTTGCTAGAAAGTGTTCAATTCATTCAAACCTACACTTTGGATATTTTATTTCAGTTCTTTTTTTTTTTTTTTTTTTTGAAAACCAAATATTTATTTAAATACAAAAATTTGAAGTTATACCATATTTTGTTTGGATTTCAGTCTTGATCAATTATGATACATATCATTATAATACATCCAATGTGTCAGTTTTTAGCATAAACTAAAATCACTAAATATTGACTGTTTTATTTTTGATGTTAATCGAAAAGGACTTATTTCTTTTTCACCTAATTCTGTAATTCGATTAGTCTTCTGATTTAAAAAAACAACAACTTTGGTTTGTTAGATTTTCACAAAGTTTTGTGCAAGGTAAACTCCAGAAAAATGATCAAGCCATATTTCTGATTTGTCTTCAGAGAGAGATAAAATGCCCCCCCCCCACTCACCCAATCACCATTTTCTCAATTAATATCTGCTAAAAATACACCAAATATTAAGATTCATAGTTATTTACATGAAACAAGCATTAATGACCCCCAGGAAAACTTAGAATTACCAAAAAATTTTGCAAAAATTGCACTTCGAAAGCAATACTAAATCTTTATTAAACAAAAGAATTTTTTGTTGATTCTCAAAAATCTAGATTCTAAGAGGGAGGAGGATTTGTGTACTTTTGTCCGTAAAATAATAAAGATTAAAAAATGTACACATGTTTGAGGATTTTATAAACATTTTTATTATCATAAAATGAAGATGTTTTTCGAGCTAAAACATTTTATAAATTTTTATTATTATATTTTTTTAATAAATACACTTAGTTGATTGAGAGTCTGGACTTGCCTGAATTTAAATGCATGACCCCTTAAAAAGCTAACAATTAAACGGCAATTGTTTTTGAAGTTATAAGTCTTTCTAAATGAACAGATTGTTCACATTAGCACAGTTGTAATAATCTTAGTGAGAGACAACTCGGGTTCCTTTTTTTAAGTAGATGTTTTTAATCTGGATTGTAAATTGTTACAAAACAGTTATCTTCTAATTTTAATCGTAAAGATAAAGTTTAAAAAAATCTGATTTTTCAATAAGATTTTGAACTGTATTTTCATGCAGACTATCTACATACTAACAATGCACAGACACAAAATACTCCTTTAGTTTCCAATAGAGCAAACAATTGAAACGATGTTAAACATATTAACCATTATATTTTATTAATCTTTTCTGTATCAAAAATCCATCAATTTTGCTTATAAAAACTTTATTCATTAGTAAAAATTTTTCCAGAAATTATACTTAGTTTTAGAATTGTGCGTCATATTTAGTTTTAGGCAAAGTGGCCAAAGTAGTGAAAATTCAAATACCTCCAATTTTTGTGAAAATGAAAACAATTTATGGATTTGGTTATAGTCAAGGTTATCTTCTCTTTTCGACTTCCAGTTTGTTTCGCAGACAAGACGAAGGTGACAAGGAAGATATGGTTCCATCTAATTAATAATTATCTTCCTCTCAGATAATGTGAAAGTGAGAGTCTTTCTTTTTCCTCATTCTAAGAATGATTTTCTGATTTGCTTAACCATATCTAAATATCTATCAAAATGGAAAGCAGAAACCGGAAAGAAAAAAAAGAGAAAAAAGAAAAAGTAGGTACTCTTGATGGATTTTGATCAAAATTAGAATAAGGATTCTAGGTATAAGATTTAATATCATTATATGTTGATTTTAATCTTCATAAAGAGACATATAAAAAACTTTCTGTTTGAGTGATTAATCTTACCCATCTTGGAATAGATATTCCTCTCGCTAGATTATAAGGCATGATTTGTCAAAGAGATAAAACCAATAAACTATCAATGAATAGTGGATTTTAAGTGTCAGTTTTCATGAGCAGCTTTTTGTGACTTTTAGGTCAACCTGTATTTGTACCAAAATGAATATCAAATGTTGTCTTGAAGAAAATATTTTTATTTTGCCACTTTGTTTTTTTAATTTTTACTCTTGGATAACCACTTATTATGTCAAAAGCCACTAAAGGATAAGGGTTAATGCGATGGAGTGATTGGCAGCTGAAAGATTATTGACAAATGATTATCGTCAACCGAAGTTCTCCAACGCTTGCTGCGAGCCTATTTGCCTAAAATCAAACGTCATAAAAAACTTATCCAATACAGAGTATTCTCAAAAAGTTTTCTTATTGAAATTTAAACTATTTCGTGAATATTCTGTATTGGATACATATTTTTATGAAGTTTGATTTTAGTCAAACAGCCTTACAGCAAGTATCGGAGGAGTTTGCTTGACGATAACCAAGCAAGCAATAGTATGGACTGTTTGATCACTTATGGGATGGTTTATGCCAAATATTTGTTTACATTGGATTTGAAAATGTCTATGTTGTAATTTGTAGAGAAGTAGCCCCACGGTAAGGTGTTCCACAAACCAGGAAACCTTTGCAATGAAGTTCTGTCCATGGAAATTTCACCCGACTCTAAGAGAAAGAAAGGAAAGTCAACAG
Organism: Euprymna scolopes; assembly: GCF_053919585.1. Classification (NCBI taxonomy): domain Eukaryota; kingdom Metazoa; phylum Mollusca; class Cephalopoda; order Sepiida; family Sepiolidae; genus Euprymna; species Euprymna scolopes. Next base: position 125,073,165 of record NC_136491.1, read on the forward strand.
TATCTTTCTGTCTTCAGAAATTCGTTAAACCAACGACATGATCATATAAATTTGAAATACTCACCAGCCACAGTTGCCTTTAAAGCTTCTGCTTGCCTAAAAAAAAAAAAAAAAAAAAGACACCAATAAGTTGGGAAATTTTGAAACAAGAACGTTTAACAATACAAACAATTTAATATAAATCAACACAATGAAAAATAATGATATAAATAGAAAAATACATAGGGTAAACATGATGCAAGTTTTTGTAGATTCTTTCCTAGCAATATATTTCTGAATTAAAGTGTAGAGATGCAGATGACGTGTGTCCTGTATCAGGAAAGTATAAAAACCTAAAAGAAGACGGTTAAATTTTATCCATACATCCTAATTTTTTCATAATTTTTTTTTTTTTTAAATACATACAAATGCATACAATAAATCTGTTAGGGTTTTTTTTTTTTTTTTTTTTTTCAAATCACTAAAAGTAGTCTTGTTTTTATTTATTTTATTTCAATAGGAAATTTCTGTAAGTGAATTTGCCCCTGGTATTTTTTCAGTAAAGTTTAGAGATCGTGTCAAAGAAACAAAATACATGATTCCGAATTTTATGTAAACACAGAATCTGAGTGAAACTGAAACGAAATGTGAAACCATAATTATTGTTTTGATAAAATTTAAAAAATTACAAATTTGAATTACTTTAAACTAGAATTAATATGAATAAAATTAGAATATAAATAAAATTTAAATTAATATGAAATTATAATTAATTTTTAAGAATACAATTATTCTTTTTCATTCTCGAAATGAAAATTAAAATGAAAAATTATCCTCTTAAATATAATGATCATGCAGAAAGCAAAAGGAGACGTGGATTTCAGACCATCTTTTGATTGTGTAGATTTTAGCATCCCAAATTCATCTTTCAAATTGGTACTTTTTAAAAAATATTTTGAGACTTTAATTAATGTCTTAAATTTTGAGGAATAATTAGAGACATTTTATTTAATAAAATAAATATTTTTGAAAATATATTTTTTTAATATTTTCACAACACTTTAATAATTATATTGTAATATGATAATTATTATTACCATAGTTATGGATTTGTATTTCAACTTCACTCTGTTTCCGTTTTTGCATAAAACTTACAATCAGGCAACCATTTTGTTTCTTTGCTATGATCTTTAAACTTCTCCTTTCTCCATTTCAAGCTAACTGTAAAGACAGTTAATCTGACCAACCCACTATTTTCTTTGTAATTGAACAATTTAATTTAAGGATTGGTGAAATACATTTCTAGGTAAATGAACATGGAGATATATTACTTCTGTCCGAGATAGTTGTGACACACAAATTCAAATGATAACTGATAGATGCAATTTGTATCATTCTATGTATTACCTCCTCGTAAATAAAATGTCTATGTCCAGTCAATTGTGAGTAATCCTCATTTCTTCCACTAGATTCTATCATCCATTTGATAAACATATGCACACATATTCGTCTTTGAGCATAATCTCCTGCAAGGCATTAATTGTACGTGCTATGATATGCCAACATCCCCATTCATAACGATACATTTAATATCCTGGAAATAGTAAGTATCATAGTCGACACAAGTAGGATTTTATGTTACATTTATGTTTTTTATATAAAAATAAACTTCACAATTTTAAACTACATGAAAAATTAAAAAGCACATAGCTATGTGCATGAAGGTGAGGGAGAGTAAACAGATTTTCAACAAAGTTCATTTGTTTCCAGTTTTCCATCAATTTCAAATGTCATCAGACGAAACAGACACAAAACGGACTGCAGCTGCTATTCGATATAAGCAAGCAGAAATTATTTCTTTAACAGTAACTTGTCGGCCATTAAAATAACCTATTATTGTATAAAAGGGGCAAAGGTAAATCTGGAAATCTCGGTCCAAATATTTTAGCTAAAGGTGGTTCTCAACTTACGCACAGGTGTTTAATAGATGGAATTGTGTTCGAATGTAATAATGTTACATTTATTCCAAGATGTAGATTTATTTGTGAACGGTTTCCAGAGGTGAGGAATTTGATGAAAAAAATCTACTTTTGACTGACCCCTCTCACCTACAACTCCAGAGATGGAGAGTCAGCTGAAAAAATAAAAATTTTAAACAAACCCAAAACATTTAATAATTGCAAACTGATTCCTATCTCTGCTTCTATTTTTACTTATATATATATATATATATATATCTACTTAGTTCCCCCTGTAAAACATTCACATAAAAAAAAGTCTATTTACAGTCACTATAAAGAATTTCTCTTTATCTACCTAACACTAAATGTAATTTTCATGAAATTTCTTTCCAAAACCTTCCCATCTATGGAATACAAAACCATGGAAATGCTTTCTAGCTGACTATAACAGGATCATTTTCAAGTTTAATGTTAGCAAATTTTTCTCCAGCCATTCTCTTAAATAATCAAATTCCAGCCATTTCATACATAGTTTTGAATCCTCTCAAAGTGTTGTTCATTGTCCGACAAAATCATTTATCCTAATCCTCGAGTTGCCTTTCAGCTTTGATAAGATGTGATTCAATAGTAGAAAGAAAAAAAAATTAAATATCAGTGTTAAATTTTGTTTGGTGATAAGGATCACTTATCTTTGAAAACTTTTGCTTTGAGAAACACTCAAACTCTTAATAGAAATATTTTAATGGTTAAACTGTCACCCATTATAAAAAAATAGTTAAACTGTCACCCATTGTCCAAATTTTAATTTATATAGTTGCAAATTAATTAGTATCTATATTACATTTCTCTTAGTCTGTGTCCATCCTTTCCACTTTTTCTCAGAAACTCCTGAGCCAATCTGACCGAAATTGTGTATGGGCCTTTGTTATCATAAGATGAACTAAACTAAGTATTATGATATCCATTTGATGCACAGTTAGGGAATAATAGGGATCAGTCACCACAATACTACATTTACTTTAGACGTTTTCTTGGAAATTACTGGAGCGATTTGATTAAAATTCTGCATGGGCCGTTGTTATTATAAAGTAAAGTGAACTAAGTATTATGGTATCTGTTCGATGCACAGTTAATGATTAATAGAAATTTGTATTTAATGCAAAAATGAGCACAAATTTAATCATACTCAACAATCAATTTGGCATAAAGAACTCATTCTAAGTCAACGGGCTATAACTTTTGCCTGTTTTTAATAGGCTAAAAAGTTTAGTCTATATACCAATATGCTAACGCATTTTGTGTTCATACATATGTTATCATCTTCTACAACAATTTATTTTACCGAAATCATCCGATTGCCAAAGACAGGATGTAAAGCCAAAAAGTAATTGAAAATCTAACGGGGGGGGGGGGTTACTGTTTACAGGTCAGAATGTTCTTCCCTGGGGAATCGCCGACTCTTTAATCCTATTTTCCGACCCTTGTGTCACATTTCTCACCGTGAGAGAAAGATAAATATCTAGGAGGACTTCTCTTCCACTGACCCAAGAACAGATTAGACTAAGTATAGTATCACAACTGATACTACACTTTGTTCCTAGCTAAAAAAACAAAAAAGACAATGTATTGGCGTTGTCAAAGAAAAAGTTATGACTCTACCCATGTTAAAATTAATTGTTCTCAAATCGTCTGCATTTTAATTGTAAAATCCTATCATTTGATTTCTTTTTATTATAATGACATTTTAATACAGATCAAAATGGTATAAATTTAAATAAATTAAAAAAAAATATGTTCGTTTTATTTATTGACAATTATTTTTGCAGAAGAAAGAATATTTTTTGCATATTATTAAGCCATAAATACATGTAATTTAAGGGATATATTAGTTTAACGACATGGTCAGATGACCTGAGTGTACTAAGTTTGAATACAGTCAGTTATTATGAAACAACAATAGAATTGCCACAGGGTCCTGTAGGTATATATTAACTAGTATATAAAATCTCAAATTAAAAAAAAAAAACTTCAAATTTTGAAAATACATGTTTAAAAAAATATTTTAATTTGAAGTTAAATTAGTTGGGTTTTTTTTTTTTATTTTAGGCTGAGTTTTTTTTGTTTTTTTTTTAAATTGAAAGCAAAAAAAAAATGCATCTTCATGTTATTGAAAACAGAAATTTAAAAAAAGTAGATATGCAAAAGAAGTTGCTATTAGACGACAAAACGAAATAAGGCAATTTGGAATATCAATCAGAGAAAGTGACCCAAGCAGTACAAGAACTAGAAATGAATACAATAGAGGTCATAGAAAGAAGTAGAATTCCGATTTATTATGAAATACACACCATGATACAATGCAAAATAATTACATGCAAACAATGGCTTCTAAAATAGTCATTTACAATCAATGAGGATATTGAATAAACAATACGAACCAGACATTACATATATAATGAGAGAGAGGTATTAGTGATGGAGTGATTCCAATAGGTTGTCCAATTCTGATACAATTACCAATTCTGTTATAAATTACAGATTCCGATTCTTTTTCTTTCTTTTTTTTACATTTTCACCGCAAACACGGCACAGTGCCACTTTGATGTGGGGGAGGGGCTACTATCAGGGACATAAGTTGCAGGGATACTATGTAGGGAGTTGAGCAGTAAGATGTCTCTTCACATTACACTTGAACTTCTCCATGTCAGTACAGTTGGAGAAGCAGGAACCCAGGAGGGAATTCCAGAGTCCTGCAGTTCTGGGGAAGAAACTATTAGAGTATAAGGCTTTCTTACATCTAGGGATCTCTACTGTGTAGGGATGGGACTTTGCTGTTTGTCGGGTTTGATGGGGAGTATCTTCATCGAGGGGGTACAAGGGCAGATTCTTTTTAAATCTCTAAATATTTAGCTACAGTGCTGTTGATTTTTTTTAAATTTAAATTACAACAAAACGCATGTAATGTACGCATATAATTTTGCAAATGTAAAAATATACTTGTGGGTGTTGATCTATAAATTTCAGTTTTATTGGCTTAAAATCAACACAATATTTATCATTTTATCGTTAGTACAATCAAAGGAAAATAAAGATTTAAACAAAAACACATAAAAAAAATTAAAAGAATTGTTTTTGGCACCAGAAAATTTTTTATACCAATTAATTGTCCCTATATATATATTTAAATAAGGGGGTAGTCACCAACAATGTGTATTTTTTAACATTATTTTATTATTCCGTGTCTTGTTTTTCATTGAGAATTATGTTTGGATCATTGTAATAATGTTTTTAAATCATTGAAATCGTTTTTACGCGTTTCAGACGTTCTGTGAAGCGTCCTCGTGTGTGTGTATATATATATATATATATATATATATATATATATTATATATATATATATTATATATATATATATATATATATATTATATATATATATATATTATATATATATATATATATATATATTATATATATATATATATATATATATATATATATATATATATATATATAGAGAGAGAGAGAGAGAGAGAGAGAGAGAGAGAGAGAGAGTGATTGGAAAGTAATTCCCTATTACTAAGTGCAGGTAATTTATTATAGAAATGTAATTCTTAAAAGAAAGCAATATAATAAAGTGTATAGCACAGGGTTTTACTTAGAATTTAATATGGACGCCAGCGTTCCACACTAAGATTTCAAAATGCATGGGAACAGCATACACCGATTTCACAAGAAACTTTTTTCTCTTTTTTTATTTCTTATTTTTTTTTACTAATGAGTCAATATTTATAAAAACTAAAAAACATAAATTGACAGATTAATGATGATGAATACTATGAGGAGATTTAAAATCTCCACAATATTACCAACTCCAAACAATAGCTGACCTAATATTACCAACTCCAAACAATAGCTGACCTAGAAAACAGTATATTTATCATCATTAAAACTATCACTCACGGAATGTGAGGACTAATGGTAAAAGGAAAGGGTCGGCTTCACAACCTTCACTCCACCTTTCCCCTATTCATTTCTTTTTATTAGTATTAAGCTTTTCTCTTTAGAGGAAATAACTAGCAAAATAAAAGTGAAGAATTATTAGTTTGCATAAATTTGAAAACTTTAAAAATTATAAGTAAAAGAATTTCTGTTAAAGAAAAATTTTTTTTAATTTTGTTTTTTTCAAGAAGGTTTCAAAATTTGGTAGAAAAACAATGTTCAAAAATAGTAATAGAAAGCTGAGCAATGACGTACATGAAACTAAGTCGAGTCAAATAGGAAAATCCGTGGCCAACTGGATGATTAAATAAAACAAGAGTCAGAGTCCGTAAATAAATGTAATGTATTATAAACAAAACAAATATATAACTCCATTAATTAGGGAATAACTTCTTTTGTATTCCTAGTCTTTGAAGATTTAATGATTCAATAAATAATGCACTTTTTTATTTTTAATTTAAAGCAATTTTTTTTTTTGTCATGAGTTAGTATTCATTAGATTTTACAACTGTTCCTATATCCTCATTATTTCAATCATGGAGTATCCTTTTTATACCATGATTTCAATTTTAATTTTCAATTTATATGCAAAATTTATAATTACACAAATCTATTTTGCTAATAACATTTCTTCCGATGAGATGAGCCATTCATTGGAAATCCATGGATTAAGGAAAAAACTTTAATTATTTGTATTCCTTTGTAAAACAAAATTGTTGTAATTCTACATAATTTAACTCTATTTCCATTTATACATATTAGCAGGCAGCTGAGTATTGCTCAGTCATGCTTAAATATATTTTAATTTATGCAGATCACTTATTATTATAGAGCTAATAATTTATTGATTATTATATTATACCCAATATATGGTAGCGATTTCAAAACTTAAAAAAGTAAAATTTTGGTGTAACCAGCTAGAATCAAAGCCAAAACATGTAGCTCTCCAGCCTTATTCGTTGTCGTTTGATCTAAGTCCATATGCATATAAAAACTTAAAAATAACACGGTTAAAGATATGTATATTTATGTTTGTGTAGAAATAACATGTTTAATCGATTTATACCTGTTATGTTAAGTTCCAATTTTCTTCGATTTTGACTCCTTAGAAGCTATTTTTACCCGCTAAAAACCAAATAGAATTTGTTCCACAGGTCAAAATCTACTGTATATCAAGTTTTGAATCTGTCGACAAAAGATTGATAGAGTACAGTTCCTCATACACACAGACAGATAAGGCCACACACATATATATATGCATACATGCTCACAGACATATTACTCTCAACGTACACCCATAAGCTCTAAGTTGTAAGCGTATTCTTTGTTTGCACAGAGATTGTTGTCATAAATTGATAGCAACCACTTCATCTATATATATATATAATAATCACATTGATACACCAGTTCTTGTTAGATCACCAACGTTAAGTAACGATGAGCCTGGGCAATACCAGATGGGTGACCATTTGGGAATGCTAGGTACGGTATGTACTGCACTGAGACGTAAAAATATGGAGGCGTATTTAAAATCACTAGGAGAGATGTACCTCACGTCTTCATTAAGACATGGATCTAGAAGAAGGAAAACTGATGTAAACCTGAGGTCTACTGTCTACTCTGTCCATAACATTCAATTGCACAGACTGAGATTAGCAGTTGTTTAAAAAAAATGTGGATGGTTCTACACAAGCCTTTACAACTATAAACAATTCATCCGTGCAGATTTCGAACAACTTAATTGTTGCGTGAATCTCATACGTTGAAATCGACGGGACAATCCATTTTATATATATATATATGCACACACACACACTAGCAAGCCGCTTGGTGTTGCCCAGTGATAAAATATGCTAAATATATGTCAATTTATGCAGACCTCATATATATTATTAGACTGCAAATTCTCTATTGATTATTATATTGTATCCAATATATATGATAAGAATCTTTAAAGTTAAAAAAAATAAATGACTTTGGTGTCATCAGTTAGAACCAAAGCCAAAACATTCAGTGCTCCAACCATAATCATTATTTAGCGCTTCAGCCTTTGTCATCACCGTCTCAACTATAGCTCTATGGATAAAAAATTCTTTTAAAATTAAGCGACTTCAAGTTAAAAATGTATATGTATGCATGTTCAGAAGTTAGTCGCTTTACTCCTACTATGGTCAACTGTTTTTTTTTTTCTTTTCCAATTTTGACCCATTAACAGCTACTTTTACAGACTAAAAACAAAATCATAGTTGTTCTACAGGTCCAAATTCCCTATATATCAAGTTCCATGTCTGCAGACCAAAATTCAAGAGAGGAGTTTGATAGAGACTTTCCGCACACAGAGACAAGGTCACTTTTGAATATATACATAAATAAATACATGTGCGCTTGTTAGAACACAATTATGCATGATGTAGAAAATATGTAGAAATAGAACTGAGCACAGTAGTCAAATGGAGCCAATCATCCAATAAGCAGCCATAAAAAATGAATAATTAATGAAATTCGTTTTTCAAAGGAATATGTAAATTAGTTTATCTTTATGAAGTCGCTTGCATATCCATGACTGAGTATATTAAGAACTTCGTTTTAATAATTTTTAAATAGAAAAAGTAGGTTTTTAATATCAATATAAGTGTGAGAAAAAACTCAACTTTATAGGTATATATATACATATATACTAGCAAAAGTACCCGTCGTTGACTGGGTTCAAAAACAGCCTAAAGAAAAATGGACTCTGATTTATGAAAGTATGATAAGTTATGAAAAGGAAGGGTTGTAAATTTGGGTTGAATTTGGGGGTATCAAAACCAAAGCAAAATATGATGAAAGTAAAAATAAAATAGATAAACCCTATAATTTATTATACCATACCTGTTCACACTGAAACATTTATCACAATATTCTGTGGATCTATATTAAAAAACCTTGTTAAACTTTGTGACATATTTACATTTTATGGAGGTCAGGTACGAACGAACACACCATAATTTTATTATACCATATTTCTTCAAACTGAAACATAATTATCAAAGTATACTTACGCAGAGAGATATGAAATGTCTTTATTAAAGTTTGTGCCTATTTCCATTCCATGGAGGCCAGGCGCGAACGCAGACCCCACAATTTTATTATACCATCCCTATTTAAGTTAAAACATACTTATTAAAGTATTCTTATGTACATCTATATCAAAAACACTTGTAAACGTTTTTTTTTTATTCTTAAATTTTTTATTTCAATACTTTGTGGACCAGGCGCGAACGCAGACCCCACAATTTTAATGAACCACGATTCTGCCAGATCAAACATATCCATTCCTGTGTCTCGATACATCTTCTATCATTATATGTGATCAGTTTTTTAAAATAGTCAACCATATAGAAGCCTATTCGTGACCAGACACACTCACACACACACATTCAGCTTTATATTATAGATATATATATTCAGCTTTATATTATAGATATATATATATTCAAGCAGACATTAAATACAATGGAGATACTTTGCTTTATGATTCTTCTTCATTTTTTCGATTTTCCGTACAATCTTTTTTATTATCAAAATCGAAAATATTAATGAAAGTTTCATAGTTCAGCGCTTTCAATCCGACTGCAAATCATCTTCAGGTGGAATTCATGGATTTTGTAAGGTAAAAATGAATAGGGGCAAAAATAAAACGTATAAAAGTGAAAAGTAAAATACACAATAAATTGTATCGAGTGAGGGAAAGTTAAAAGTATACAAAACGTCAGTTAAAAACTAAGTCAATTAAAAATCTGAGTTAAAATCAACGAGTCAATGGGCCAATATTAGCAAATGGCTCATTCCGTGTCAAACCAACAAATTTTGGGGAGGGAAATGCCATGCCCGACACGGATTTTTTTCAAATTTTCTACACTTATAGATCTCCATGAAAGGAATTGAATGGCACCTGTTACACATCTCTAGGCCAAGGGGTTTCTGAGATATGACCTTGATCTTTTTACAAAAATGTGAATTGTTATGAAGTGACCAACTTTAAAAGACAATATCTCTGTTTATGAGCCTACAAAATTCATTCATATATCATCTTAAAGTACTTGGATAGATTTACAATTTTATATGGGATATATTTCTTCAAGCTTAAATAAAAAAGTTGACCTTGATCTCTTACCTGAATTATCTCAAAAAACGTTATGACAGTATATATTCCAAATTTTATGATGGGCATTTCACTAGAACTGTGTCTACAAGCGTTTTATAGAAATGGGCAAAATTTAAAATGGCAGCACGTAGACCCTGCTTCTTCATATAAAAACATTTTGATATTTCGCAATATGGTCAAGTTTGGTATCTATGTAAAGTTATTTTAATGCCAATTAATATTTACATAAAAACGATGGTCATAAAATCAATAAAAAAAATTTCTGTTGACATGACTGAATTTTCTCCATTTTTTTTTTTTAATGCAACATAGATTTTGTTATGGAAAAAGTCATATAATAAAAAAGTATTTTGAAAGGTTTAAGTGTTGATTAAATTATAGCATAAAACATATGTGATCTCAATACTGGAGAAATTTTTCTCGGGGATTGATATTCTAAATTTACAAAAAAGGCATTTTTTTGTTGTTTATGATTACTTTTTTCAATGAAAAAAAAAATTAAAAATGTATGCTGTAAAAAAAAGTTGAGTTTTATGCAAATTCTGGTTGTGAAGTCAAAGTAATATTTTTTAGAAATCAATCTGCTTTAGAATGACTTTCATACTTTTTCTTATACAACACAGGTTTTGATACAGAAAAAGTGATGTAATAAATTCTAAAAAGTGTGTTAAGATTTAATTAGATTATAGTATCAAAAGAATAAACATTTGTTGCCAATGGTAAACAGTTTCTTTGACATGATAGTCATATCAACAAGAAATCAATCTATGTTCATTTGTGATACATTTCAAAATGGAAAATTTGTTTTACTGAAACATTTTTTGTAATAACGAAATTTAAAGTATTGATTTAGATTTTTCTTTCAAAATCTTTCTTTCTAAAATATTTGATGCATTTTTCATCTCATTTTTTGAAAGTTTATAACATTTTCTTGTTTCAGTTATTGGATCAACTGAGCTAAGAATATCAGAATATTTCAAAATTGATATATATGAATGCGATGGATAATAGAAAGATGGAGAGGGTACATTTAGTTGTAAAAATGTCAATTTCACCTCTCCATTATCTGGATATTTTTCAAGTACACATCCTAACCACCAATTCCTCTCATAAAGTGTCATCACAAACCCGTTAATGTCTTCGAACTCCACATTGTTTAGTTTTGTGATTCGAACTATCCTTCCTTTATTTTGTCTTGACACTATTTTTAGTTCTACTTCTCTCTGAGAGACAGGAATGAAAGTATGTAATTTCTGTGTTTCTATAATCATAGAGGAATTTCTAAATCTGTCTTCGAAGATGTTTACTGCCTTTGTCCATTCTGCAGTTGAATACAAGAAATGTATTCCAGAAATAGCTGTCTTGGCGTCATGATTTGTTCATTATAGGATCGCTGCAGGCTAGCTTTTGCCGCTAACCTTTTAACAGTGCCACCTAATCTATCATATGGTCTTTTCCCATGAGAAGTAGCAAAAAAGTGCTACTCTACATCAATACCAAAATCAGATATATGGCTGCACAGATTTATAAAGTTTTTAAAATTTTTATAGTGTGAAACAGCCCCATCAGAGAAATAAGTCATTTTTTGGACATCAAAATCAAGAATTTCTTTTAATTTTTCTATAAACTTTCTTTGAAACAAATGGACAGCTACTGTGTCATGCTTGTGACAATCAAATATTAATACAAAATTAATTCTGTTTCTATAGTAGCAGATGAATAGATGTAATGTAGCTTGATCATTATTCCAGTGGAATCCTTGAGCCGCATCATACAAAATAAATGAATAGTTCTCTGGAAAATCTGCTATTGCTAAGACTTCACCAACCTTTAATGAAACTTTTCTATCAGAACAAAATTTTGATTGTGCTTTGGCAATGAAATTATGCTTCTTAAATATTTGAAGGCCTGCATGGAAAGTTTTGGTGAATTCCTCTGTAAATTGTGATAGAGTTTGTAGAATGGTTCTATTAGTTGATAACAATTGTTTGTCTACAAAATCATCAACTGAATTTTTGTGAAAAATTTCTTCCATATGCAAAACAAAAAAATCCACCAGTTTGTTGCAAGCTGAGCAGTCATCCAAGTAGCAATTTGTCATTGCTTCATTGTATGTAACAGCAAATATGCATAGGTGGTAATCTGTCAAATAACTTTCTCCTTCAGTCAGTTTAGCAAGATAATATCCTGCAATCATCAATTTCATATTCTGATGGATTGTGCAGATGCAGACACTATGGGTCCCAGCACCACCTGCTAGCACACATTCGTTTGGTCTAAGCTCAGCGAATTTAGAGAAGCTTATTTTCTCTTGGTTCTTTGATTTGAATAATTCAAATGCCTCTTTCAGATTACAGAGAACCAGATATTTTTGTTGCTGAACCAGTTTCCCATCCTTTAAAATAGTTTTATAATCATTTCTTTCCTACATTGTAGTGCCAAATTCTATTTGTATTTTCCTTAGACTCCAGCTTTTTGGAAGTACGGCCAGAATTTGAATTTTTTGTGATCTCTTTTCACTTACAGCAAACTTCTCTTTCAACTGAGTAATAATTTCTCTTTCAAAGTTTTGTTATTCTGCACTAGTTGATTCCTCATGAGAAATGTTTGATGAAATTATACCGATTCTATCAGATATGGCTCTGTAATTTTTTCAATTTTTTTCTTCTCATAACTGGTATATTTTCCAAGTTTTTGTCGCTTTACTGGTGATTCACCAATAATTGAAAGTGATTCATTTAATAGCTGTAACTCAGTTTCACTATCCACTAAAATGTCTGAAGTTGGGCTTCAGCTGGTTGTGGCTGATCTTCATCTGTTGTTGAAACAACAGCATCAAAAGACTCAGCTGATGTAATTTTCTTTCGACATTGCTTGCAAATCTTACCAGGGATAAATTTAAATTGTCTATTCTTATCAGCATATTCCTGTGATATTTTCCTTAAACTTTTTTTACTTACTTTTGAGGAATTTTAAAGAGATTGCAGCATACATTTTCAAGACTATTCTTACTGACTGAATTCATTTAGATGGAACACTTGAAAAAGTATTATATTTAAGAAAGGATAATTATTAAATCTTAGTCCAAGGATATAAATCTGAAAAATAAATAAATAAAATCTTATGAAAATAATTTCATAATATTGACTCTAACATGACAGGACAGTAAACATTCTCTGAAACAGACATATCACTCCTGGAATTGCACGTTCTATAAGATTGCAATAAAATATTTGAAATATCTCTTATTTGAACTTCTGACAGTATTAATAAAAAATGTAGAATATTACTTTTGTTAGGAGAGAATTTTGTTGAAGCCTTTAAAAAAAATAATAGTAGTAATAATAATAATAATTAGTAGTAGTAGTAGTAGTAGTAGTAGTAGTAGTTTTATACAGTAAAAATATCTACTTAAATTCTACATTTCCATGAAAATATAACTTCCATTTTTATGGTGACTGGCAAAATTTCAATCTTGTAGTCTGTATTTGTGTCTTATCTGTTCCAAGACACACTCAACTGGCAAAACGGTTTCAATAATAATTTTTTATAATCTTTTATTGCTTTTTATTTTCACCCATCCTCCTGCTATATATTTAGAACTTGTTTTTACAACCAGTAAACAGGCAGCAGCCTCCACCGGTAAACAGACAGTGGCTTCAAAGAAACGTTTTCACCAAAGCAGGTCTTGTTTAAAAGTGAGAAAAGTTTCACTTAGTTCACTAATTTATTGAAGAACCAAAGATTTTTTGGGTTTATTTTTTTAACACTGTATGTTTTTCGAGCTGAATAAACATGTTACATTAAATAAAAACACTAAAAACATATCCAGTTAGGCAGAAAAGTAACTTATCTTGCCTTTGATAACATTTATTTGTTATATATTTGTTTTGTGACAACTTTTTCGAATCTATGTGTACAGTAATACAAACGTCATTTTTAATAACTTTTAGCACTTTCTAGTCAGATTTGTCAATGCTGAAGAACTGAACAGAAATTAAAAGGTCATGTTTTACGGTTGTTGTTGTTTTTTTTCTTCACGCAGCTAAAATAAATCCACATAATTTTTTTTTTATGTTACTAGGTTTTACTTTTACTGGTAGCTTAAAAATAAATATTACTTATTTTATCTTATAGTACCAGCATTTGAAAAATTTTCTGATTCTCATACCTAAAAATGTTCTGATTTTCCAGATTCTGATTAACTGCCCCAACACAAATTATATCACTTTTTTCCAGACCAAAATCTGTGTTGCATTAAAAAAAAAAGAAAGACAAAACAAATGAATAAAATTCAGTTTTTTATTGATTTTATGACCATGGTCTTTATGTAAATATTGATCAGCATCAAAATAGCTTTACAAAGATATTGTGAAATATTAAAATGTTTTTATATGAAGTAGCAGGTACTACGTGCTGCCATTTTGAATTTTGCTCACCTCTATAAAACGTTTGTAGACACAGTTCTACTGGAGTGCCCATCATGAAATTTGGAATTTATACCGTCATAAGATAGACAAACATTTTGTCAAATTTAAAAAAAAATAAATAAATAAATAACATTTTTAGAGATAATTCAGGTTAAAGGTCAAGGTCAACTTTTTTATTAGACCTTGAAAAAAAATATCCCCAGATAAAATTGCAGATCTATCCAAGTACTTTAGAATGATATATGAATGAATTTTGTAGGCTCATAAACAGAGATATTGTCTTTTAAAGTTGGTCACTTCTTCATAAAAATTCACATTTTTGTAAAAAGATCAAGGTCATATCTCAGAAACCCGTTGACCTTGAGATGTGTAACAGGTATCATTCAATTCCTTTCATGGAGATCTATAAGTGTAACAAATTTGAAAAAAATCCGTGTCAGACATGATTTAACCCTTTGTTAATTTGGCATGGAATAAGCCAAATATACGAGGGGCGTGCAATAAGTAATGTCCCTGACCCACTTCCAGTTGTCTGATCTAGCTGAAATTTTGCATGTGCAATGATTTATATCTCTACGGGTTATGTGGCAAATTACAGCTCTGAACTAATTGTGGTTTCTGTTTTACAGGTGTTTGAACTGAGTCAAGTGTGAAATGGAGCCTGTTGAATGTCGAGCAATGATCCGGTTTTTGTATTTGAAAGGACGCACACCACAAGAGATTTTTGATGAACTTATGGTGATAATGCCCCATGATACGACCTTGTAAAACGCTGGCATCGTGAATTCAAACATGGCCGGAAGTCTGTGGAAACAGCTCCTAGACCGGGTCGCCCCCCCTTCTGCCATTGATGAGGCATCTGTTTATCAAGTTGAGGTTGCCATTTTGGAAGATCGGTGCATTACTATTCGCCAAATAGCCTAAGATGTCAAGATTAGTACAGGGTCTGTGGAAACTATCATTCATGACCATTTACATATGCATAAGGTGTCTGCCAGATGGATTCCCAGGTTGCTCACACTATTCCAGAAGCGAGAACGCAGCGAGTGCTTGAGGGTGAATTTGGAGATATGCCAAGAAGATTAGTCAAAGTTTTTCAAAAGACTGATTACACAGGATGAAACCTGGATCCATCACTATGATCCAGAGACCAAAGACCAGTCAATGCAGTGGAAGCACTTGGACTCACCACCTCCAAAGAAGGCAAGGGTGCAGCCCTCTGCTGGCAAGGTCATGATCACAGTCTTTTGGGACCAGGACGGAGTAGTGATGACAGATTTCCTGGCAAAGGGTACTACAATTACAGGAGCCTATTATGCTTCACTTTTGAGGAAATTAAGGGAAGCTATCAAAATTAAGAGGCGGGGCAAGATCAGTAAAGGTACCATCCTCCTGCAAGACAACGCTCCGGTCCACAAGTCACATGTCGCCAGATCAGAAGCACGGATGTGTGGTTATGAAATCCTCACCCATCTTCCCTACTCTCCTGACCTTGCACCCTCTGACTTTCACCTCTTCCCAGCCATGAAGTTGTTTTTGAAAGGAAAGAGTTTCCCAGATGATGCAGCCTTGATTTCTGAAGTCACGTCATGGTTGGAGGACCAACCTGGGGTGTTCTACAAAAACGGTCTCCAGAGCTGCATCAAACGATGGGAAAAATGCATAACTCTGGGTGGTTCCTATGTAGAGAAAGACTAATAACTGTGCCAAGTTTCGTTGCTCTACTGCTATGGGAAGTGGGTTAGGGGCATTACTTATTTCACACCCCTCGTATACTGTTCTACATTTTGTAACTGGGGAAGTGGTATTATCCTGAGTCATGTACGTAACAGCTGTCTTGTTTTTAAATCTTAGAAGCAGCTACATGGTAGACAGCTGAGGATCCCCGTTTTTCTATTAAAAAAAATTTAGTTAGGGTTTTTTTTTTATCCTTTTATAGGTGAATTCTCTATTATAAGTGTAGACTTTTGAGAAGTTGGCTTATGCAAGTCTATTTCTTTTTAACAAAATTAGTTAATGTTTTCTTCTTTTTTTATCGTTATATAGTTGAATTCTATTTTGTAACTGTAAACTTTTTAGACGTCAGATTATGTAGGTGCTAAGTCTACAATAGGTTAAATTTAGTTTGTTTTTCTTTCTGGGAATTTAAACTGCATTCTTTATTTCTACATTTTTTTTTTTACTCCAAGCTTCTTTAGACTATATATATATATATATATATATATATATATATATATATATATTAGAGGGCAGCAGTAGTAGGGGTCTATCTTCAAAAACCATT
The DNA here is from genome assembly GCF_053919585.1 of Euprymna scolopes. Classification (NCBI taxonomy): domain Eukaryota; kingdom Metazoa; phylum Mollusca; class Cephalopoda; order Sepiida; family Sepiolidae; genus Euprymna; species Euprymna scolopes. The sequence goes on from NC_136491.1 coordinate 125,089,967, forward strand.
TGCACCTAGCTTAATCTCTTCATTAGGATGATAATAGATAGAGAAAAAAAGAATTTTTGAAAAAAAGTCATTTTTGGCATGTTGGGGGCTTTTTTTACGATAGTGCCCCCCCCCCCGGGGCCCAAAATCACCATTTGCAGCAAAAAATTTACATTATGCAAAATTGCATGCACCTAAACGTCCTAAATGGATACAAATTGGTATAGATAGTTGAGACTGATGATTTCTAGCCATTTTTTAGGCATTTTTGGGTTTATAGGATGAAAAGAAGGGCCAAAATGAGCCGAAATTTGCTCAAAATTACCCGAAATCTTAAAAAATCAGCTATTTGGCTACTATGTTACTCCAAAAACGTCCGAAATGACTATGAATGGACTTAGTTGGCTAAAACTTACATTACCCCATAATTTCTAGCCATTTTTGAGGCATTTTTGGGTTCCTAGGATAAAAAGAAGGTCCAAAATGAGCCGAAATTTGCCCAAAATTACCCGAAACTTAAAAAATCGGCTATTTGGCTACTATGTTACTCCTAAAACATTCCAAATGACTATGAGTGGACTTAGTTGGCTAAAACTTACATTACCTCATAATTTCTAGCCATTTTTGGGTTCCTAGGATAAAAAGAAGGGCCAAAATGAGCCGAAATTTGCCCAAAATTACCCGAAACTTAAAAAAAACGGCTATTTGGCCACTATGTTACTCCTAAAACATTCCAAATGACTATGAGTGGACTTAGTTGGCTAAAACTTACATTACCCCATAATTTCTACCCATAAGTCGATTGGCATCCCTGCAGATGGACATGTGTCACCATTGATAGGCATCGAGTTTTAGAAAAATTGTGAGGTGGTAATAAAAGAGTAATAGTTAACAATTGGAATAGAACAATAAATCATCTCAACAATTAATTGAAATACGTTATGAATGATTCAAATTCTTTATTGATCTCATCTTTGTTCTTCAGTGTGAATTAGTTTTTTCTTTCATAGTTCCAACTTCCCTTCACCTCGAGCAACTTCCCATTCTTATAGCGCAGAACCTGGTCACTGGTTACCTCCTCCAGAATGGGTGATGATGGATGAATCCACATCAGATCTGCACCTTTCTCAACCCGGACCAGCTGCTCCACAACAAATGTTTGATCATCCTTAATCGAAGTGAAGAAACCAATGTACCAGGTTGTCTGTTCACCCTCATACCATACACTCACACACATCTTGTTAGGCTGGTAGATTTGGTGCTCTCGTTCTTTTGAATCGTCTGACAGCACTTTCAAGGCATCATCGTTGGTTGGCAATATCATTTCTGCGATGCTGCTTTGGCTTCCACTGTTGTCTTCGTTGGACAAGAGAACGGACAGATTTTCGAGCTGAGTGGACATGTCTATGTTGATCAGCCTAAATAACTCAGGTCGATGCAGTCGATCTGCTTTGTGAGTGTGAATGTAAAAGGAAAGCTCAGTTTTGACAATTTTCTTGCCAATGTCGCCATTCTTTCTCAATACCTCTTTCAGCTCGTCAACAGAACAACACAGACCACCCATTGCTTGCAGGTTTTAGCCAGGTTGAGAACGTAATCAACATTCTTCTGTTTCTTGGACAATTTCTTCTCCATTACTTGATTGCAGTGTTGTTATCAAGAAGCCATTGCCATTGCAGTGTGTTCTAGCCAACTAAGTCCACTCATAGTCATTTGGAATGTTTTAGGAGTAACATAGTAGCCAAATAGCCGATTTTTTAAGTTTCGGGTAATTTTGGGAAAATTTCGGCTCATTTTGGCCCTTCTTTTTATCCTAGGAGGGGGCAATATCGTAAAAAAAGCCCCCCACATGCCAAAAATGACTTTTTTTCAAAAATTCTTTTTTTCTCTATTATCATCCTAATGAAGAGATTAAGCTAGGTGCAAATGGTTTTTGAAGATAGACCCCTAGTACTGCCACCCTCTATATATATATATATATATATATATATATATATATATATATATATATATATATATACACATACACGTACACACACACACACAGCTTAATCCTACAGATAGCTACATTGACGATCACGTTACATGACTAAAGGTTTACGATAATAAAAAGTGAATTTTAAATAGTAAACGGTACAAGTTTAACAAATCAGCCAGTGCAGTATGCTAAAATGGGTAAATAAAGTAAGACTTCCTTCAATTTCAACTTGTGATTTATTTCTTTTTGTTATTTTGATTAAATTTCCATATAAACAAAATTATTTTTTCTCTTTATAAATGTACAAGTATTTTTTTTTTGTCATTAACTTGTTTTTATAGCAGTTTACTTCAAAATATAATTCACTATAAACAAAACAAATAAATATAATTCACTATAAACAAAACAAATAAATATAATTCACTATAAACAAAACAAATAAATATAATTCACTATAAACAAAACAAATAAATATAATTCACTATAAACAAAACAAATAAATATAATTCACTATAAACAAAACAAATAAATATAATTCACTATAAACAAAACAAATAAATATAATTCACTATAAACAAAACAAATAAATATAATTCACTATAAACAAAACAAATAAATATAATTCACTATAAACAAAACAAATAAATATAATTCACTATAAACAAAACAAATAAATATAATTCACTATAAACAAAACAAATAAATATAATTCACTATAAACAAAACAAATAAATATAATTCACTATAAACAAAACAAATAAATATAATTCACTATAAACAAAACAAATAAATATAATTCACTATAAACAAAACAAATAAATATAATTCACTATAAACAAAACAAATAAATATAATTCACTATAAACAAAACAAATAAATATAATTCACTATAAACAAAACAAATAAATATAATTCACTATAAACAAAACAAATAAATATAATTCACTATAAACAAAACAAATAAATATAATTCACTATAAACAAAACAAATAAATATAATTCACTATAAACAAAACAAATAAATATAATTCACTATAAACAAAACAAATAAATATAATTCACTATAAACAAAACAAATAAATATAATTCACTATAAACAAAACAAATAAATATAATTCACTATAAACAAAACAAATAAATATATAACTCAATGGATTAAGCTATAACTTCTTTTGCATTCCCAGTCTTTGATGATTCAATAAATAAAGTAATTTTTTTCTTTCCGTCATCAATTAATTTTCTTGGTTTATATATTATACACACACAGCTTAATCCTACAGAGGGCCACACAAAAATAAAAAGAAATTTTTCTATATAAATATAACAGTAGATGCATGGATGTGTGTGTATCTGTAAAAATATTTAACCGATAAACTCTCAAATTACAGGTCACATAACACTTAAATTAACAGGAAATAGCAATCATACACCAAGGATAGTTTGAGTAAAATGAAAATGTTCATTCCAACTTGTGGACATATTTCTATTACTTTTGCACATGTGCAACTTCATTCATAGTTTGAAGTGGGTTTAATTTTAAATCTTTCTTATCTATCTGTTGATAGCTCAAACGGTAGGATATGCAGCTGGAGTATTAAATGTTTGAGTTTCAATTCTAGCTGATGGCACCCAAGTCATTTTTTGTTTTTAATTTATTGAAATCAGTACTATATATTAGGTACAATATAATATCCAATAGAGAATCAGAATCGGCTCTGTAATAATAAATACAAAATCTGCATGAATCAAAATATATTTTAACGTATTTTACGACCAAGCAAGACCGGTCGCCCTCCCTCCTCCTCTCCGCTAGCAAATAGTAAACAATGAAAGTAAGTTTTTCATTACTATAGAGATGAGCATATGAATTTTTTTTATTCAATTTATTAATAACTGTGGTCAATTATTAATAAATTGAATAAAAAATTCAATATACTCAACTTTATAATAAATACTGTCACATGACACAAAAGTTAGCAAGTAAAAAAAGTACCTTTTTCTACCCCACCCCATCGAAACTATTTCAAGTGAGAAGACGTAAAAAGACTATCCCAACCGCCTTAAAAAATTTTGAATAGAAATCCTCCATTCTAAATAAAATGTCAACGTTGTCTTTCTTTTAAGTCATCAAAAATAAAAATTCATACATGAAAAAATAACTTAATGTCATCATGCAAACACTGGAAAAACATAAGTTGTTTTTGTTTTTTCGTCGTTAAGTTATACACAAGTATAACATAATTATAAAAAATCATAATTATAACAAATTATAATTATAACAAGTATAACATAAGTTATAAGTTATACACAAGTATAACATAATTATAACAAATTATAATTATAACAAGTATAACATAAGTTATAAGTTATACACAAGTATAACATAATTATAACAAATTATAATTATAACAAGTATAACATAATTCGACAATGTAAATTTTTGGCTTTGATTTCTAAATAATCCACCATAAAAGTTACAAAAGAATAGAATCTAACGAATTTGTTTACATAAATAAAACAGTAGATCTATGTATGTGTATCTGTGTGTAAATATTTAACTGATAAATTTTTAAAATAGAGATCACATAACACTTAAATTAACAGGAAATAGTAATCGTACACCAAGGACGGGTTATAACAAGTAAAATCTTTGTTTGGATGGATGAATAACATGTACAGAAATATGTTGGCAAATTGAAATGTAAAATGTTCATTTCAACTTGCTGACATATTTCTAGATATTACTTTTACACATACGCAAATTCATTCATACCTTGAAGTGATTTAATTTTAAATCTTTATTTACCTGTCAATAGCTCAAACGGTAGGGAATGCAACTGGAGCGTAAAATGTTTTGGTTTTGACTCTAGCTGACATCAGCCTCACACTAAAGCATATTACCAGCTCCAGCCAGGAACACCCATTCAGTAAGGTCACTTACTAGATTATCACTCAAATATGTAGCCAAGACCACTCAGCTACTGTAAACAGATATGTTCCTTTTATGGAACATATAAGAAAGTTTGAGAAGGAATCAGAGTCAGACTTGTAAGAGTCAGATGTTTTACTCTTAAAAAAAAAAAAAAAAAATCAGTCTGAATAGTGGAAGACTATAAAATACAGAATCAGTCAGATATTTTGAAATCGTTGGAATCAGAATTTTTGGAATCCTATGAGTTAGACCTTACACATTCCAACTCCGCAATCCTGTTATTTAGATGATGGGAAACAAATTTTCTTGTCAACAAAATCCATTTCCATTGCATTCCATAAATAAAGATGGCTTAGAAAACGAAACAACAATCATCAGCAAAGATGTGTAAGACTCGCAGAAAAAGACTTTGATAAAAGCTCAATTCATTCAGATTTGCTGCACAAAAATACCAGCAAAGAAAATTATTCTTCATTAGACGGGTTCTGTTTTCTAAGACTCTAATAATAACAGCATGACCTTCTTCCATTTTGACCTGATTTGCCTCCTCTAAACGCAAATGCGATGAACAAGCAAAATCAATAACAGACTTCCAACTTTATAATCTCAAATGTGCAAGTTGTAAGGATTCCTTTTAACTTCATTTTCTGTTTTATAAATAAGCCATCAAACTGAATATCATATTCTACAAAATATATATCACTAGCTCACATACCCCACCACAGGACAGGTGCATCTTCTATTATATAAAGAGCAATTGTAGGTGTGTTTGTATGTCCAGTTAAAGCATAAAAAATACACAAGCAGCTCCTACAAAGTTTATATATTTTTAATTGGCATAACCCCAGAATCTAAAATTTAGAAAAAATGTTTTGTTCTATATATAGTCATATAGTCATTTGTATAATTGGATGATATCAAGAATGAAGCGTGATTTTTTACTGCTATGTATTAACACAACCCAGGAAATGAATTATTAGCATTTTTTTTTTTTTTTTTCAAATTGGAGACGCTAGCTCCAGATTTTATTTATTGTTTCTTAACTATTGTTATTTCTCTACAAAGAAAGAGGGGTGGGAGAAATTTAGTTTTAGTAGTGATCTGGAGGCATTCTTGATTTTATTTGGCATGTTTAGTAGTGCTCCGAAGGCCTTCTAAGCTTCATATAAAAAAGGTGTAAAAGTGAAAAATTTAACACTGATTATCTCTACCAGTCTATTATATAAAGGGTAGTTATCTATGTGCATGTTTGTATGTCCAGCTAAAAGTAAAAACTACCAAACTACAAACCAAACACCCACAAAGTTGGCATTTTCTTGAATGGTGTTTCCCCCAGATGAATAACATTTAATGTTTCGAAAAAAGTATTCAATGTTCGACCATAAACTGTCCCAAATTTCGTCAGGAGGGGGGCAGTCAAATCATGTACTAAGTGGATGGAAATAACTAATTTTTTCATCGGGGATTTAATTCCCTTATACCAACTCATTTCTCGAGGAATCTATAAAAACGTGTATGTATGATGTGCAAAGAAAGGAATGGGCTGGGTGGAGAGGAAAAGATGATAGGAAGAGGTAAAATAAAAACATTTTAATAGAAATACATTACACTTTTGCCCTGGGCAATGTCAAGTAGCCCTCCTACTAAAATAAAGCAACACATTGGAACCATTAATAAGTACAAGAGAACGGATCCTCAAAAATTAAAAAAAAAACATTACTCTGATAAAAAAAATATATATAAATAAAAATTACACAATTGAAGAACGTTTTTTTTTTTGTTTTTTTTTTTTAATCGTATCAGGTTCTGTCATGATTTTGCCATTGCCTATGATCTCACTCAGATTGTCCACGAGCTCACCCGTGTGCCCGATAGTACCGGTCAGTTCGCAAGCCTCCTAGACCTTTTTCTATCCACTTCCCATGAGCTATGCTCATGTTCCGTTCTATCTCCTCTGGGATCCTCCGACCACTGCGTCGTATCAGTTAAGATAAAAATGAAATATAATAAATCTACAGACGTACCTCTCCACCGTACTGTATACCGATACTCTATGGCGGACTGGGATAGCTTCCGTACATTCATATCTGATCTCCCTCTCCATTCCATGTTTAAAAATGATGTGTCCTCTATAGTATCAGATCTGACCGAATGGTTACTTGTAGGCATAGGCGAATTCATACCATCCAAAAAATTACAACAAAAACCTAACAGCCAGCCATGGTTCTCCCCAGAATGTGCTGCTGCCATCGCACACAGAAATCACTTTTTCCATAGCTACTAACGTAATAGATGCACTGAGACTAAAGCTGCTTTCAGAACCGCCAGCAACCATTGTAAAAGAGTAATAAAAAATGCAAGAGAACTATATGCGCAATCCATTAAGTCCAAAGTAGCTGAGCAGCGGCTTGGTTCCCACCAGTTCTGGCAAATAGCAAACAGGATCTTGAACAGAAACGTGTGCTCTATCCCAACCATTATCAATGGACCAGAGGTCATCTCAACAGCATCCGACAAGGCCAAACTATTTGCCAAGAACTTTGCGGCAAATTCTACCCTGTGTGACGAAGGCCATCAACTCCCCATATTCCCTCCTATAACAGACAAAACGCTATGCAACATACAAATATCTGTGCCTGAGGTCGCCAAGCTAATCAAGAACCTTGATTCCAGTAAAGCAACTGGCACTGATGGCATTCCAGTTATAGTGTTAAAAAAAATTACAACCAGAACTTGCCCCTATACTTTCCAAACTGTTTAAGCATTGCCTTAAGGAGAAGTGCTTTCCAACACCCTGGAAAACCTCATCAGTATGTCCTGTATTTAAGAATTCAGGTGATAAGTCATCCCCCTCTCAGTACAGACCAATAAGTCTCCTGTGTGTCATGAGTAAGTTGCTGGAATCCACAATAAATAGACAAGTAGTCAACCACCTCAGCAGAAATAACCTTCTTAGCGACACGCAATATGGTTTCCGCTCTGCTAGATCTACAGCAGATATGCTAACGGTTATATCTCATAGGATTAGCGAATCTCTCGACAAAGGCTTCATTTCTAGGGCAATTGCTCTCGATATATCAAAGGCCTTCGATAAGGTTTGGCATAAAGGTCTACTACACAAGATTTCCAGCTACGGTATAACTGGAAATGTTTTCTCTATCATTAAATCATTTCTATCTGATAGGCTCATAAGAGTAATGGTTGATGGGCAGAAATCAGAGGCCCACAGTATTAATGCTGGAGTCCCTCAGGGGTCCATACTGGGCCCAACTCTCTTCCTGATCTACATCAATGATCTCCCAAAACACATACTAAATTCTTTCGTTGACATCTATGCTGATGACACGACTATCTATGGCAACACATCAAAGGCCATAAATGATGATGTTCTCTCTGATTCTCTCTCCTCTGATCTTGAGTGCGTAGTACAGTGGGGAAAGAGTTGGCTGGTTACCTTTAATGCATCTAAGACCAAGCCCTTATCTCTACATCATAAATGCTCTGATCCCCATCTGGCATCAATTGAAATGGATGGCTCTCGTCTAAGGGAGGCCCCAGGATTTGATAAGCTCCTGGGTTTGACCTTTACACCTGATCTTAAATGAAACACATACATCAAGTCTGTGGCCAAGGTCGCTGGGAAAATGGTGGGATCCTTCTACCACTCCAGAAGATATCTCACTAATGATGCAATTCTCTATCTATATATAAGAGCCAAGTACGTCCAAAGATGGAGTACTGCTGTCACATCTGGGCGGGGGCTGCAAAAAACAGCCTATCCTGCCTTGACGGAGTACAAAATAGACTCCGTGGCTTGGTGGGGGATGCTCTTTTCTCTACCCTGCAACCTCTCTCCCACAGAAGAGACGTAGCGAGCCTGTCATTGTTCTATCGTTACTTCCATGGCAGGTGCTCTTCTGAGCTCCATTCTCTGGTCCCCCCCTCGCCAATCTTTCTAAAAAAAACACCCGACTAGCTGAAACCACCGTCAATAATTTTCCCCACTCTTTATCTGTGCCTAAATCAAAACATAGATACCATGAACGAAGCTTCTTTCTTAGAACTGCACGCCTGTGGAACTCTGTTCCGCTTGCCTGTTTCCCTCCCGACTTCAACCTGGATTTCTTCAAGTCCAATACAAACAAATTCCTGATGAACCGCTCCCCCCCTAAGTAATGACACCTTACCAATTCTCCAATACTATTGCTACACTATCCCTTTGATTACTGTACACACAATAACCCTTATCCCTGAGTGGCCATTGGGCCTTGATAAGTGGTGAACTCTATGTTAAAAAAAAAAAAAATCATAAAGTCATTAAAAGTTGGTTGGCTGTTTTTGTTTAACAGCATATCAGCCATTTTTTGGTTATTTAATGCTGAATTCAGTAATTTAAAAAAAAAAGGTTTTATGCTTCAAGTTCTTTATATCTTCAAATATTTATTCACAGAGTTTGGTTTGGTTGTTTTGTTTTACAGTATATCCACCTTTTTTGGTTAATAAATACCAAATCCACTAATTTTGGAAAAGTGTTTATGCTTCAAGTTCTTCATATCTTCAAATATTTATTCATGGTGCTTTGTTTTGTTTCACAGTATATCAATCTTTTCCAAGTTATTTAACGCTGAATCCAGTAATTTAGGAAAACGTCTTTCTGCTTCAAGTTTTTTAGAACTTTGAAACTTTTATTCATGAAGTTTGGATTGGTTGTTTTGTTTTTTCTGGTATATCAATCCTTTTGGGGTTATTTAATGTCAAATCCAGTAATTTTGGAAAAAAACGTTTTTATGCTTCAAGTTCTTTGTATCTTCAAATATTATTATATAGATATTATTAGATATTTAATGAAAGAAAGTTGCTCAAAATTTTTAGAATCAATATCATAGTATTCCTCTTACTTTTGGGTTAAATCTCATTGAAATTAAATTTAAAAAAAAAATGTTTATGTTGAAAATATTAACTCATAAATGGAGGCAACTATAATTTCACAACTAGTTTTGTCCGTTTTTCATAGAGGTGACAGTCAAAGTTGTCCACATTTTTCAATTAGACTGAGTAAATTATTATTGCAATATGATACGCTTTTTTTCAAGAAACATTTTTTAGTAAAGAAGCATCTATGTTATCAATTACGGTTAATTAACTAGAAAAGAACCCCTCTTTGTTTCTCAGCAACATACCCCCCCCCCCCGCCTAATCCTAAGTTTAAGTAGGAAAGACCCCACCCACCCACATACACATATACTAAGAAAAAATAACAAGAAGAAAGGGAGTAGCTTATACAAACTAGTATCTTTTTGGAGGATTATTGCCATCCAGACTTAGGATTAGTAGTACGATTAAGGAAGAGATTTTTTAAGTTGCTGAAAGATCTTTAATTATGATTTGGGATATTTACAAAGCAAGTAAAAAATAACTACATAAAATCAAAAAAATTAAAAATTCATTTTGAACATGCAATAAACGAGAAACTCAAACATTTTTAATTAAATGAAAGTGAAAGAGAAAGGAATAAACTGAACGGTTTAATTTCAAAAAAGAAGAATTTTGACTTGACATGAAAAATAGCTGCCTCATTTGGAAATTGCCATCTTCAATATAGTCAAAATATAAAATAGGCATTTATATCATAATACTAGCGGGGGGCGGGGGGGGTACTCGGCGTTGCCCGGGCATTTGGAGGTGTGTATGTAGGAGGAGGGAGGGGGGCTGTTTTAATATTATAAAAAAGACACGATGTTATAAAAAATTGGAAAAACTCAAACAAAGCAAAACAGCGAACAAAAAGAAAAAAAGGTGTAAAAGAAGAGAAAAGGTTTAGGTAGGAAGACAGGCTTGAACCTGAAAGATTGAGGCTAAGACATAAAAAAAAAAATGCCTGACACGTTACCTCTACGCCAAAGAGACACACAATTAAGAATGGATAAAATTAACCTTGCAGGTGGTTGAAACTAACGTCAACGTTTTCTAGGTCAAACATGACGTCATTATCGTAGTAGCAGGAGGAAGCTGAGTTTAGGGTGGAGGAACACATACACACACACACACACACATTTTAGCTTTTATATTTATAGATACCCCGCTCCCCGCCCTGGTTTAGCTAATATATGACGCGTAAAATTGAAAGGAATAAAAAAACAAAACGAACGTGAAAGAATACCATAGTAAAACAGGAAAAAAAAAAAGAAAAAACCTCAAAGTTATCGCGTAAAATGCAATATGTTTATTTAAATCTAATTTTTTTGTTTTTTTTTAAATGGAAAACAAAATCCAAAAAAATAAAACTTACCGTGTATAATGAAAATATATTTATTCGATTTTATTTATTTTTCTTTGTTTCAATGAAAAAGAAAAAAAATGAATAAATAAAACCAGAAAACTGACCGTGTTTTTTATTTTTTATGTTGGTTTGTTTTGGTTTCTTTTTTTGTATTGTTTTCTTTGTTGTCGCTGTTAACCAATTTGAATGTCATCTGATTCCAATGTCGATACCGTAGTAGTAATTGTGCTAATGAAACTCTCAGAAGTGCAATGTATAGAAATTAATAATGAACAAGTAACTAATCCAAAAATAGGAAGTCAGCTCTCCCCCACTAGTATCACATATGAAATCAGTGCAAACATAATAGAAATATAAAGACAGTAAATAAAATATTAAAGCGACTAATCGGTGCAAGATTTGAAGAACGCTGCCGACTGACTGTTAAAGTTTCTTGTAAAAACTGGAATCCAATGTTAGTTCATTTCATTTAAGTAATCCTTCGAATCGCAGCCCCCCCCCACCCCTTAACAAAAGAGAAAAAATATAAATGGAGGAAAAAAAGAAATTTATTAAATGGCACATGTAACCCACAGAATAACTGGAATGTAAAGTTGCGTTTCACCCGACGGAAAAATGCCAATCCATATTTTTTAAGCAACAAAGAACTCAAACCGGTATTCCTCGTATATTCCCCTGTAGACGTATCCGCAGCGGTGTTAAGTAGTCCCGGGTGGAATATGAATCGAATAGAGAGAAAAGATTTTACAACTTCCATTGATTCTAACCGATTGTGGCAGTAAATTCTCACTGGAAAATATATAGAAATGTACGAATATCAAGGAACTGTAAGGGTAGTAGGCCTATAGCACACCTCAGATCCTGTGCTGAAGTGTGGGGATATTACATTTGAATGTAATGTCGTGATTTTTAATCCTATTACGGTCAAACTCACATGGGAAAAAATGGGTTCATTTTATTTATATAGAGATAAAACGAATTCCACAAAGGTATAAAAATTCAAACATTTTAGACAAATACTTTCAGTTGCAATTATGTTAAGTATGTTATTATTTGAAAAATTAAAAACAAAAATTTATGAAATCTGCATTCGTACAGATTTTCAATGTCCATTTTCAAAAACTTTTGAAAGTTTTTCAAGGCATTCTCTGGACAAAATTCAATTTTCAAGACAAAATTTGAGGTTTGCTTTACAATCCACAGCGATTTGAAAAAGTGGTGAAAAATCAAATATACAACAAATAAATGTTACTATAGCCTATACAAGTTACTTTACAACCTATCTGCATAATTTTTTTTAGTGTTTTTAAGTCGTTTTAAATGTCTTTTTATTTCATCTTAAACATTAACTCTTTACAACTTTAAATTTCCAACCAAGATGGCTGCCGTCTGGTCCATTTGTGGGGGGGGGCATCTGGTCTCATTTTTGATTGTCACAATTTTCTTTGAGAGGGGGTGTCACCATTGGAAAGTCCCGTCTTGTGAATAAAATAGTTATGTCCCTTTATCACAAAACTACCCAATGTTATTATACGAAAAACAGATAGTTTTGTGATAAAGGGATGTAACTCTTGTATCCACATTATTACGATGTAATTTCAGAACAATGTATTTTTATTTTATTTTTCTTATTTAAAAAATATTTTAATGGTATTTTTATTAATACTTAAAAAGATAATTTAATAGTATTTATTACGATTTTATTTTTGATATTTCGATACAAATTTCTACTGGACATAAAGAATACAATTCTCAAAGCTTTTTCAAGATATTTTTCATATTTTCAAGGATTTTTCAAGGTAATAATAGAAATAAGGATTTTTCAAGGCAACAGTCAAAATTCAACGACTTTTCAAGCCTGTGCAAACACTGTAACTAAAAATTTAGTCATATCTTTGAAAACATCATTTTGTAAAATTAATTTGAAAATATCAAAAAATCTAATAATGCTATAAAATATTAATTAAAATCACTTTTTCTGAAACTTTTGATGTAAGACACCTTTTTCAAAGATGATTGTTCTTTGGGTTTTTTTTCTTCATTTTGTTGGTGGTATTAACTGAGGGGTCAGCTCCTTGTGGAGAGAGAAAAGGATATGCCCTCAGAATTAATACCAGTTACAAAAAAAAAAATTCTTTAAAAAAGGTATCATATATCGAAAGTCTAAAAAAAAAATAAAGAAATAAAAAAGATTTTAATTATTTAATAAAATATTTTATGACATTATGGTTTTCTAACATTTAAAAAAAAATTTTTTTAATAGGATAACTAATTGCTTTAGTAATCTGAGAGAGAAACTTGTCAACCTTTTGAACTCCATAAAGAATTAAATGTACAATTTTAAATTTGGCTGACCACTAATATGAATTTAGAAACAGAACAATACATTATTATTATTATTATTATTATTATTATTATTATTATTTACTCACTAGAAGTTTTCATACAGGTCAACATCAAAGATTTCTCTTTGAGAAAAACCTGTGGTGTTCCCTGAAGTCTGAGTGACAAGTCTCTCCTGATTTCCAATACTTTCCACCTCTTGATAACACTTGCAATTATTATTATTATTATTATTATTATTATGTGCAGATTGTGTAATGAAAGAGAAGGAATCTTAGTGCACACTGTATCAGAATGTTCTATACTAGCCTAACAATATAAAAAATGGAGACAACAAAGTCGCTCAGGCAATACATTGAAATATATGCAAATTTTATGAAGTGAACCACAATGAAAAGTGGTATGAGCATAAACCAAAAATGGTACAGGAGAACGATAATGTCGAACTTCTTTGAGACATGTGCATACAAACCGATAAGGTCCTTGAACATTCCAAACCAGATTTAATCTTCCTAAACAAAAACAAGAGAACTTGCTTAATCATAGACATAACTTGCCCCTCTGCTATCAGAGTGCAGAAGAAAGAAAAAAAATTAATAAAAATAAATATCGAAAATGAGAATTAGACGATGAAAATGTAAAGAAGTCAAGGTGATTTCTGTTTAACTGAAACACTTTAATCTATATATATAAAAGCGAAAATGTATGTGTGTATGTATGTACGCTTTTCCTCGATGTCCACAAAAGGCTCCTTTCAGAGAAGCGCTTGCTCGGTTCACAACTTCTTAAAACTTTTTATATCATCTATAAATTGTAATATCTCAGAGTTACCCACGGAGCTCGCCTGTCTATTTAATTTTATTGACTTTCAAACGTTAATTATTCCACATTTCCCGCATCGGCACGTGTTACATTCGGTTTTCGGTATAAAAAAAGCGAAACTCGACTCTAATCACAGGCCGAAAGCCAGTTGTCTCAAGAGAGGTAAGTAACGTTTGTTCAATGTCGACTTCATCATATCAGACTGTAGCTTTTATTTCGCTCCTCCTAATAAACAGGGAGCGGGTTTTTAAAAACAAACAAACCGATTTATTCACCTCATTCAAAACTGTCCCACACAAAATGCTAACTGCTGAATACCTATCATCGTCACGTCAATCAAAAATGCGCACCTGTTTTTTTTCACACTTTACTATTTTCCAACTGCGCGTCGTGAAGGCTTCGTTTTTTTTTCACGGGTACCTGTTTAGTTTTTTTTCACATACCCCGAAAAACACCCGGGCAACGCCGGGTACCCCTCGCTAGTCTATATATATAAAAGCGAAAATGTATGTATGTATGTATGTATGTTTGTGTGTCTGCTAAAAACTTTCAACAGACGCGACGAAAATTCACAAACTCGGTATCATATCGAAGCCCCATCCTTCACTTAAAAAATATCGAAAAATTGGCCAAAAACGTTAACTTTTTCACCCCGAAATCGACAATTTTCGACAGGGGGGGGGGTCAACAAAAACGGGTTTCTTGTAACGATGACCGATTCTACGCATGCGTCAGATGATGTCATGACGTCGTGACCTGATTTACTTTAAATAGTTGAAAAACTGAACACATTTCATCTACGTCGCTTTAGCGCAGTTGATTAGCGTGTTTGTTCATTATCTAAACGTTTTGGGTTCGAATCGTGGTGTGAAATGTTTTTTTTTTTCGATTTTTTTAATTTAAATATTGAACCCTGTGTTATTTAAGCCATTTTTCACGTAACGTTCATTTTCCTGTATTTTTTTTTTACTTCGCTTATTCTTAGCGACACCCCAAAACACCCGGTTTTTTTTAATTTTAATATCGAAACAGGCTTATTTAAGCCATTTTTCACGTGTTCGTTTTTCTGTTTTCATCGTTCGTTTGCCTTACGTTAGATTTTTTTGTGTTTTTTTTAATGTTTTGATTACCCCCCCCTGCTTAATTAAAATGTTGAATGCTTACATCGTCATCATCGTCGTCGTCGTCGTAACACTCGATGACTTTCAAACATCTTTCACTAACTCATTCTGGCTGGCCGATTTTATTTTCAAACTTCGCCTCAGGGCTTCGGGTTCGATCCTATACCCCCCCCCCCCGGTTTCTTTTTTATTTAACACCACACACACCTACAAACACCCGGGCAACGCCGGGTACCCCTGCTAGTCATAATGAAAAGGCACTATAAATGACTTAAACAGATTATTGAGACAATTTCTTTTTCTAATTCTGCAAAAGGTTTTTCTCTTAGGAATGGCAAAAGTGTTAACGTACAGCTTGAAATCAAGGGAATTGATTAGTATTAAAAAAATATCCAACTAAAAAAATCCAAATGTTGAGACTACTATGAAATAATAACAATAATAAGCATCAGCTCTAGAAACAGTACTGAAAAACCTGAAAAAAAGACACAGAAATTGTATCAAAGGGAAGATTGAAACTATACAGCAGACGGTAATGATGAAAACAGCTGAAATCTGAAGTAAAACACTTGAATACGGAATACAACCCATATAAATTACAAATACTAACCAACCACATGGAGACCTACAACTGAAGTAAAACAAAAAGATGGCAGAAACACCACATGAACCAAAGGAAACTGCAGCTGCAAGAAATCTTATAAACTATCTATCCCTACATCTACCCCACATACCCCCAAAATGGCATCAACCCTGGCTAGTTCTACAAAAAATATCCGTGAATGATCAAAGATGATGGAAGGACAGAGGAGAGAAAACACTATTCTAATGAGGAAAAAGAGTGTTAAGACTTCAGGGAAGCTAATTGCTGTCCAAATTTCAATGAAGATCAATGGTGTTGCCAGCAGGAAATCAATGGTAAACGGCTGTTGCAATAATGCAAAGTCATTTGCAAAGGTTATTGAAAGAGGTGTGGAATACTGAAAGTTGTTGACCAAATTTCAGGAAACACCATCGGTTACTATCAGTAAGTAATCTCTGATAATGGCCTACGTGAGAACTCGTAGTGAGTACAATTAAAAATAAATAAAATTTAGTTTTCTTCCACTGCAAGAACTTAGACATCAGGGTCGAAAAGTGGGATTGAGAAGTCAGCGCCCAAGAGGAGGTGAACTCTGACCCGCAAAAAATGACTGGGCGCCCTGTCAGCATTCCCTGGTGAGAGAAGGCAAAGCCTGGGAGGGTAGACCTCCTAGAACTAAACTCCCACCGCAAAATCAACAGAGACCAGGTTATTACAGGAACAATCTAATCTCTGTTGATTTTGGGGGCCCAGGCTAAAAATTCCTATCCAGAATTAATAATAATTAGAATGCTTATTTTAGTAATATGAAATATACCCAATAATAGTAACAAGTTATTGTGTAATTATTTAAATAAAACAGAAAATTTGAAGATCATTACACGTTTTTAGCGTGATATTTTATTCTTGTTTGTTTAGAAACTGTGGAGTTTTAGCTCCAATGATGCCATTACAAGACAGAGTTGTGCATATTTCAAGTTCAAAATTGTATTCTATTTTTTCGTTTATCATTATACCAAGTTTGTAGAAAATGATTAAACCATCCAGTAACTATAGCTACCAATGGTAAAAAACTATAGAGCAACACATATTAATGTTACATTCGTGTACTCCTGTTCATTTCTTAATAAGCTCTTCAACACATACCATACGTAAGTTTTGTTACTATTTTTTTCTTTTTAATCTGAACATTTATAAAAATTGAAACAATGCCTAATTTTCTGAACAGATCATCAAATATTACATCGGCTATCAAGTGACCATTGTGTTAGAGAACACTCACAGGCTCTTATCCAGAGTTCCCTCTATATTAAAAAACAAAAATAAGGAAAAATCTGCATGATGTACGTAGTTGTGATGAAACAATATCATATTCCAAAAATCCCATAAATTGATCAAGTAGGTTTATTTTTAAATCAGAAAATCAAATTTTATGAGTATCCAAGAAGTGACTGCTTCACTTACCATTTTGAAAAAAAATATATCAAGAAATAAGGCGAGATAACTCAACAAAAATTCATATTAGATTCATGTTGTAATGCTTACGAATTCCCAATGATCGCTTAAAAATGGTTTTCTTTATAAAAATAAAACTACTTGATCAATTTATGTGATTTTTGGAATATGATATTTTCGTTTTGTCAAAGTATGTATATCAGAGATTTTTTTTAATTTTTGTTTTTAATATGAGGAAATTCTGGACAAGAACCCACTCACATTTTAATTAGAGTAGAAAATTCATTGAAATTAATTTTTAACGATACAAAAACAAAAAATGTCAACAGAAAAATGATTGCTGATTGGTGTGTGATGCATTACGTAATGGCGCTGAAAACATATTTTTGTTATTACAAAACAACGTTATGGAATAAAGTGCATTGTACAGAGACTCAAAAGTTCAATACCACCAGGTAATAATATGGTAAATTCTAGATTTTCAGGGGATGGTTCTAATCCTTATAGTTTTTGGATTAACATGATGTTTGAATGAAATTCACATCTTCCTAGGACAAAAGGTCAGAATTCAGCTGAAAATATCCCAACTCCTGGCTTTTTTAGAATAATCATATTCGCTTTAACATCTGTTTTACACGCTGGCATGTGTTGGATTAAGAAAAAACAAAAAACAAAATAAAACTAGATTCCTGACTTCAAAAATGCCAAGTCATTTGGAAAAAAAAAAGATTTTTTTGTCTTATTTTATAAAATATCTAAAAAAAGTTGTGAAGAAAAAAAAATCAGATAATGATTAGCTTAATTTGGAAAAAAGATAACAGAGTTGGACTATCGAATCATGATACTAATGATAGCATAATTTCATTAACAGCCACTTGAAAATATTTCAAGGACATATCTTGAAATGGTTTTCAAGCATGCTTAAGATTTATACGCCAGTACTTTTCAGTAGAATCTAGTTTATAAAGGGCACAATATTGCTGATTATGGAAGATGAAAGTCAGCAGTTGAGTTTTATTTTGTTGAATTTTACAGAATGACAAACGTTCGGATCATTTTATACCTGCAACATTTTTATAAATAATCAAAATCAACAAACATTAAATGATAGGAAACGAAGGGACGCACATGCGTTTTACAACAAATGCGTATTCACTGCACTTGGAGGTTATTGCTAGTAACCAATCAAGAAACAGTTCAATTAAATAAAAAGTCATATGATCTGGTCTTCATTCTTTCTATCACTGCTTTCCACGTGGGTGGTCATTGATCTGGCGTGTTGCATCGTTTAGTGGCTGTTTAACTCAGGTGAATAACTATTGTATGGAAACACAAAGAGATTTCTCAGCAGTTTTAAAGGTTCGATTAGAGATGGGGATTCGTTTACAAGGGATGAGACCAATAATTTATGCCTTTGAAAAGACCGGTTAAAATTAGTTCCTTATTACTTTTCTTACTTTTTTTTTACTTGAGAGTCACCACTTATCAAGGCCCAGAGGCCACTCGAGGATAAGGGTTAATGAATGTAAGGTGGTAGGATAGCAATCGCTAACAGTGTAAAATTTGATTATTTATGGGAATAGCTAAAAAAAAAAAAAAAAATTGTTTACATTGATTCCTAGCCAACATATAAGCGATATGTTCTTTTTAAATTTTTTGATGAAGACCAATTTTTTTTAAGGTATAAAAGTATGATGTTTTTAAACTTACATAATAATCTTCCCAAAGATGTAATCAAATTTTTCTATTCATAATTTGCACTAGCCATGCAAATAAACAGAGATTCAAACCAATTGTCAGGTACATCAATATTTTTCACTTTCCACGACGGACCAACCTCCTCGGGATAATACCACTAACAACAAAATGAAGAGGGAAAACAAAAACATTAAGTCTTTTATGAATATTCTGCTTTTACAATGAAAGTCTAAAAAGCAAGAACACAAAAAAAAAAATGATTTTCATCATTTAATAAAAAAATGATATAATACTAGCAGACTGACCAGCATTGCCCAGTCATAAAATACACTTAAATATGATATTTTGATTCATGCAGATTTCGTATTTATTATATTATATTGGACCCAATATATAGTAATGATTTTAAAAGTTTAAAAAATGACTTGTGGGCCATCACAGAGAATTGAAACCAAAACGTTTAGCTTACAACTTACTTTTTCCTTTGACGTTAATGCCTGAGCTATGAAGATATGTTTGCTGCAAGGCTAAAAATTAAAACATAAACCAATAACTATTATGTTCCACGTGCATATCCATAATGCCATCATTCGACCTTCACCTGGCAAATTCTTTTTTTTTAATTTTCACTTTTGCAGATTTTCCCTGTTTAAATTCAAATATAAAATTTTGCATGGGTTTAAATACTCCATATATTAAGTTTCATGTCTGTAGACCAAAAACTGAAAGAGGAGTTTGGTAAGCACAATGTTTTAAATAAATATATATATGCATACATAAATATATATAGAAAGAAGTTTGTGTTTACTATAACCTTAAATATTACACAAATATAAATCATGTAGAATATCTGCATGAATATAATTACACATAATAGTTGACTAAAGATGATCATCCCATAAGAAAACCAAAAATAAATAGGGAATTAATTAAAATGAATGTTTAAAAGAATGCGCAAATTAGCTAGATATTTTGCAGATGAATGTAATTTCACGATCCATATATAACAAAGTTGTATTTTCTTTTTAAGTAAATAGGTAAAAAGTGTTTTTAATATGAATATCAATAAACAAAAAAAAAATTGATATCAGTATAGATTGTTTAGCTTTCTAAATTTTCTAATTAAGCTCACATGATGTTTTCAAAGATGTTGATTAAATTTCTCTATTCAGATCCTTAACATTTGTTTTTTTTTTTTTTTAGAAGCTATCCCTTGTAACTACAAAATCAGTGCAGTCAGAATGTGTTTAATTGTGACTCGGGTTTGACATAGCATACAAATGAGATGGTTTTCTTTTCTCAAAAGATATGAGTGGGTTAAATGCATAAGTCCTATTTTTACTCTTGCTAGTGTGAATTCTTTTCTGTTTAGTTTTGTATTTTGTTACTGCTTTCTAATTTTTGGCATTAGTTAGTATAATTTATTGTTGATAAATTCATTAAGATCTTAAAGGACATATTAATACTTTAGTGTTGGGACGATTAATTGGAATAAGAAATCGAAAAAGAAAAATCAGAAAATTTTGGAGTATCGGAATTGGTATCAGAATCTGGAAAACTTATGATTCCAAAAACGATTATTTTAATATTTTTTACACTTAATTTTACACTACTGATACTAATGATAAAATAATAAATATTTGATATTAAACTATCGGTAAAATCCCCACAAATGTAATTTTACATTTGCAAAAAATATATACACATTATCAGATGTTTTTTTATGGTAATTAGAAAAAAATTAAATTAAATTTAAAAAAAAACAAAAAAAACTTTATAACAAAATATTTTAAGATTTGAAAAGAATCTGAATTGGGAATTTTGGACAGAATTGGTAACTGTATCAGAATCGTCCCATTACTAAATACAATACTATTCCAATGAAAAAATGGCAGTCAACACAAGAGAAAAGACCGTAATTCTGCATTGATCTACACCCAACTTTTACCATCTTGACACAGCTGGAACTGATCCAAGATTTCCCCACCCCGAAGTTACATCTTATCTTCTAACAACGGGCAAAAAAGAAAGAAATATACAACGAATTGGTAAAGAGAAAGAAAGCGTTTGATAGATTACATACATCTGAAGAAACAAAAACTTGCGGAAAGACAAAAAAAAAAAAAAAAAAAAAAAAAAAAAGTTCTTGTCCAGAATTCCTTCTATATTAAAAAACAAAAATAATAAAATCTCTATAATTTACGCACCCATGATGAAATAAAAATATCATATTCCAAAAATCACATAAATTGATGAAGTAGTTAAAGTTTTAAATAAGTCAAATGTTATGAGTATCCAAGGAGTGACCGTTTCGTCTGCCATTTTGGAAAAAAAAAAGTGGAGGAAGAATATTCAATAATAATTCAAAATTAGTAGTGAGATTTATGTTATAATGCCTACTAATTCTCATTAATAGCTTGAAAATGATTTTCTTGAAAAAATGCCATCACCCTCTACTAGGATGCGTGTGATAGTGCAATACTGTTTATAAACCTCTTTTCACTATTCTCATCAAGAAATGGACACAAAAGTTGAGTAACACTGATTTGTTCAACTTGGATAAAAAAAAAAAAAAAAAAAAAAAAAAAAATCATATTTTGGTAACCCACTATATAAAGAAACTTGTCTTTCATATTAATAATCAAAGCAATATTAATAAAGTTATAGATATTTCTAACTAATACAGTTTTTTTAACCCTAATCTTAAACTAAGTTTTAGATTTAGTTTGACAAAAAGTGGGTTTAGTTTAGTTGATATCGTGTAGAAGCAACAAGTTATATTTAAGTAAATATACGTGGCACGTTCCAAAAGTAATACCTTCTATTTTTTATTCTGGCCAAATGGATAAGAAGATTGCAAATTGCACTGTTGACTGGACTTATATGGTCTAAAAGTTACAGTTCTCCCTTGCAGATATTGATGGTGTGAGACTAAGAAAGCAATCCCAGCCATGGACGTGTGTCAAAAGCAAAGATTGAATTCCTGGCAAAAGTGCATTGAGAATAGTGGCGACCATGTAGAAAAATAAATTCTGAAGAACAAAAGGTTGCTCGTTTTAATGGTACCACTCCCGCCTTTGTGGCTCTTCAACGTTTTATGGAACTACCCTCATAACATTTTTTAAATTGTTCGTTGTTGATATTTTTGTAATTGTTTGTTACAAAAATTAAATTAAATGAACTTGTATTTCATTATAGATATTTTGTAATTGTTCTTTGAAAAAAAGATTATTTTATTTTGTTTTGTAATAAATGCATTGTACTTTTTAGGAATAGGCATCCAGTTTTTAATGTGGCGAAAATCCATCTCCCCAAATAAAGTATTTCAGTTGAGACAAAAATAAAAATTGCTGCAGTAACTGACCAAGAGAGAAAAGATCAAGCATAGTATCAGAGCAGATACAACACTTTAATCCTAATTCTACTTTAAAAAATAAAAAAGACAATGACAAAAAAGCCAAAGCTTTAAAATAATTGAAAATGGCAATCCTGCATATTAACTTACTCAAGCCAGAGTTAGTTGACGACTTAATCCAATTACATTTCACAATTTGTTTCATATCATTTTCGCACATTATTTGATAAAAAATACTGCTTTTAAAGATAATAAATATGATTATTCGTAAATTGTTTTGTTTTTATATATATTTATTCATTATTTCTATGAAAATATGTTTGTAAATAAACATATTTGAAAAGAAAAAAAGAAAACTTGCAAATAAACATTTATTTGAAAAAAAAAATCAGTTTACAAATATTCTTTGTCTTTTTAAGACAATATTGAACTCAAACAAAAAAGTCTTGGAACATAATTAGGCGGTGGGGTGGGGGTGGGTGACCAACTTAACTAACACTACCTATTTCCTATGACGTGTCATGACGTAGACAACGGGCAATGTGATAGCTGAGAAGATATCTAGGTTTTAAATAAGAGCAAACAAATTTAATTATATTTTTTGTTTTACAAAAAAATAATGGAAAGTTTTTAAATAACCGGGGTGAATTAATCTAATTTTCTTTCTTTGACATTTGCTAACTTCTACAAAACTGCATGTGTGAAGGAAGAAATGTGCTCAGCATTCTTGGCATTCAGACAAATAGAGATAGGGCATGGCAATGTTCCTTTTAGTACTAAAAATGTGTCAAGTTTTTTTTTTGTTTGTTTTTTGAGTGACTTTGCGTATGTTGAAAAAAGAAATACTGAGATGAATAGGGCCATCAATCTGAAGGGTTGAAAAGTCAATGTAAAGAGAAGCATTAAGTTTTTTTTCTTTTTTTGATCTGCACATGTATATTAGATGAATCTAATCGATAATTGCATGCATTTGTTTACGATAAAATGTCATGTTAAAGATCAGCATCAATGCCACAATAAAAGTATAATTTCAGTAATTATAGAAGAAACTGGACTCATGAAAAAGAATTTCAAAAACTACCTGACAAATATACCCGGTAAAACAAGTGCAAGAGAGATTCAAACAATTGCACTTAAAGGGACGGTCAGAATCTTAAAAAGATCTCTCGGCTGGAATATATAAGATAGCAGGCGAATGTTTGACATCCCCAGCTTGAACAAGCTGATAAGAAAATGAGGAAAAAAGAAAGAAAAAAAAAATAAGCACCAAACACTGACTGGGAAAAACTAAGTATGGAGAAGATAGAGATATATACATATTGTTAATTTTTGTAACAAAGAAGGTGAAATAATGTTAGTGTGTGTGTGTGTGTGTGTGTGTGTGTGTGTGTGTGTGTGTGTGTGTGTGTGTGTGTGTGTGTGTGTGTTATTCGCTTCAATGAAAAAGAAAAACATGTTTTTGTGTGTATATATAAATGTTAAAACAAACTTGCTTGTTTGTTTGTTTTTATTAAGATTGCTTTACAAAAATAAAACAGATAATCACATAGTAACTTCTCATGACACTTTCTTTTATTTTTTACTTAAACTTAAAAATTATTGAACAGTTTTAACGAATGCGTTTATAAATATATATAAAACCAAAAAGACATTGAATACTTCGGAAAACGTTATTTACAAATAGCTTAACTCGTAGGTTAATACGCCATTTTGAATATAATGTTAGGTGATCGTTTAATTTAATCAATCATTCTGAAAAACGATTAAAAGTAGTATGAAATGAAAACTGCACTGATGAAATAAAACTATTTTGGTATTCGTTTATTCCATAAATACATTCAGAACGCCAGATAGAATGTAAACAAAATTGAGGGAGCGTTTATTATTTATTGAACAAATCTTGTGCATTATAGGAAGCTGTATCACAATATAATTGTATAAATTTAAAAAAAGAAATAAATAAACGGTGACTTATAAGGAATTAACCTAGTGCCAATGAGTTGCATGTGAGTAGTAAATGGATAGAGAGTAGAACTCTTTGCAACTTTCTTCATGGAAATACGCCATTGAGAGAAGCAGTTTATTCAGAATAAATGTAATAATTTATAAAAACGTTTTGCAAGTGTGTAAGTGCTGAGAGTGAAAGATTTGTTTAGGAAGTGTTTTCCTTTTTGTTTATGGAACGTCCAAGACAAGGTGTGAAGCCACTTAATGTAAGGAGTTAACAAGAACGAAAGATCATTATCTCAGATACCTATTGACTTTAGTCTTGAAAAGACCAAGGTAGGGAGAAAACATTCAGCAGAAGGAGAGTTCTACAAGCCCAAAGTTCTTGGAAAGAAGCTATTAGAATAGGAAGCTGCATCACAATGAGGTGTCAAAACAGCAAATTGATGGAGACCAACAAGTCAAACGAGCTGGAAAAAAAGATCAGGGAATAGATCAGAAAATTCTGAATAGTATTGATAGAAAAGACTGGGACGAGCAACATCACGTAAAAAAAAAAAAAAAAAAAAAAAAAAAAAAAAGAATAGGGCAAATTACATTGCATATACGTTTCTACACCTTATCCAATGTGACAAATATTCACTAGCCCAAATATGACAACAATACTTCATACATGATTTGATAGATTTGTATACATACGCACATATATATATATATATGATGATTGCAACGTCTTGTCAGACGAGTGCCACTCCCTCATGAACCCAAAAATGGCTTCTTTTTTTTTTTTTTTTTTTAAGTCCTACCGGTGAATTCACACGCTCAAGCAGGCATGATTCTAAAGACGGTCATTGAGATCAATTATTACATGCTTACAGCATTTCAAGCCTACACGTCACAACTTTTCCATCGCCACAGGACCATTTTTATAGACAAATGCCTGAGGGAGTATCTATACACAGATGATGTCACAGAGTCTTAGCTTTGTACGACAGCTAAGTCTATATCTCCTTTCAAAATGTTGAGATCCAGCAACAAACAAGAGCAAGATAACCAGCAACAAGTTAAACTGCAGACCAGCTTAATGCGGGTACTGGTCTCCCACTTTATGTTTTTTAAATCAGAGATTTGCTTCTCCTAGAAAGGTTGCCTTCACCATGGTTTATGGAAGCGCTCTCCACCCCAATACACACATACACACACGATGCTAGTTGGCCGTTGACCCTGAAAAAGGGTTCATTCACCCTTTGGAAGGTCTTGTTTTTAATCCTTCAGGGAGACTAGCTACCCTCCTCACCAAACGAGTCTGGTGGGGGTACCAGTTTAGTCGCCGGTGACCCAACCATGAGGCAGGTAGTACTGGGTTACATGGTACCAGTAGCATATGACATGACCTGACATATCATATATAATATTCTGCTTCACCAGAAACATTTTTATGCTAATTTTAAAAAAAGATTTCAGCTTTATTAACAATACATGTGTACAATTGTTTCGGCCCATTACTAATATTTTATATACAGTAATTCTTCGCCTATATGCTTTTTTTATTATTCTTATAGCAGTGGAGGCACTCCTCAGCACAAAATAAACATAAAAAAACTAAAATGAGTCACATTGATCTATAGATAGTTCCTCTCATCGACAGTCTAATACATTATAAATTTCGAAAGATTTATTATTCTTTAAATAGTCTCATCACATATGTGCCATATACGTTTTGATTATCCAATATAATAATAATAAAAAAAACATATAAGCAGAGAACTACTATACATAATAATATCAGTAATTGGCCGAAACAATTGTATACTTAATAAAACTGAAACCTTTTTTGAACTGAGTATAAAAATGTGTGTGTTCCTGTTAAAGCGGTATGTTATCAAAAGTATTTATAGCTCTGGTATTGCACTATCTAGCTACCTAAATGAACTGTTATTAATATCTATATTTGAATAAAAAGATTGGAAACATTTTATTTTAATGGTATATATATATATATATATATATATATATATATATATATATATATATATATATATATTATATAAATCCAGGCAAGATTTGTATCCATATCTTAAAATCCAGATAACCTTTGCTGTGTTTATAAAATAGTGTTTGAATAAAAAAGAGCTATTTATATCAGTGTGTGTGTGTGTGTGTGTGTGTGTGTGTGTGTGTGTGAAAATAAAACATGATTTCTTTAAATAGTCTTATTTTTTCCTAATTTGATATTTAATTTCAAGAAATATTCAATAACTAGTTAAAAATAATTTTTAAAAATAATCCAATGAGTAAGTTACGTATTAGCGAGAAATACGGAATTTTGTCTAATAGTTTTAATACAGAGATAATGTACGACTAAGCAATAGGAAATACGTGCAACGCAAGATTTGGTAATTAAAAAAATAAAGCTGAATAACAATTGAGACAATCTAACCATTGTTTATGACAATTAAAGAAATTTTAGGCAGAAAACGATAAATATTAGTCTTAGTAGATTTCTTTTGTGTGTGTGTTTGTTTCCTGTTCGATTGTTTGCCATGCTTTTCAATGCTGACTTGATCTCATTATTAATTGGGTCACTGAGCAGCAAAATGTCTAACAGACACGAGTTAACAGGTAAGAAAACAATAACCAACAAAAACCATCTCAATGTTGCTACAGGTTTGCTGGGAGGAGAGGAAGAAAAGGTACGGCGTAAATTCCAGGCGAACAACGAAGACATTCTTGGAAAGGGAAAGAGACGCAAAAACAGCGCACGCACGCGCACACACACACACACACACACACTCGTTCGAACTGGATTAGGGAATAATGTAAACTTACTTATATATGCAATTTGCTTTTATTTAAAATTTTAATATTTTATTTTAACAGAAATTGAAAAGAAAGACGTTAATATTTACAACCTATTCGGACAATGTACACACGTACATATTACACACTAATCTCTAAACAAAGGATCTAACGATTTATAAAATAAAACATTTTTGTGCGCGGCTTATTTTATATACATACATACATATATGAGACTGAGATAAATAGATATGAGAAATTTCTTCAAGTTTGCACAAAGGTGTATATAGTAGCTCAATAGTGTATCTGATTAGGGCTCTTAATTAACCATGTTATAATCCTAGTTTATTCAAAATTAAAATATTATTTACAATGGTTTCTGCACATTTCGTAAAAATTCACATTCATAATGTATAAGATTTACCGAATATTCACAAAGAAGCAGGGAAAAGAAATACAGAAATTAAATATGTATTAATGATATTGAATGCATTTTTTTTTCTTCCAGCCTAACTGTAATGAATGCACTGATGAAGCCTCTTTGTGAAGGTTTGGTAAATTTCAATATACTGCAAAAGTGTATATTTATGAAATATGTTCCTGATGTGCATTGGTAAGAGCTGCTTACTTTCAACTAGGTAGATGGATATTTGATCCCTGGACTTAGGATGGGTGTTAGTCTAGCCGCACTGAAGAGTTGTGATACAGCAAAGCAGTTCATCTGTGGATGGCTAATATATATATATATATATATATATATATATATATATATATATATATATATATATATATGGGGGGGAGTGATCTACAAACAAGCTGCAATATAATTAGTCTGAAATCCCACGATAGAATGAAATAAACCTTACTATGTAGCTCACTTACCATAAGTATATCGCTACAGTACTAAGCTGCTCTGTTCTTTAACCTTTTTAGATAAATATCGAAATAAAAACATGTAATTATAAAGGCGTGAAACAATAGTAACAAATAAAATGACTGCTTTTCATTACACCTGAGATGGGCGGCCCCTTTGTATTGATTGAATTGATTGTTTATTTGGAAAGCTGGTTTAATGTATGTGTTTTGAAAACGTTTTATATTGAATAAACTAATCATTTTAACATTCATTATACAAAAAGTTAACCAAACAAAATCGAGTCTTGAACTTTTGGGATTCTGTTATAGAAAGAATTACATAAAAAAAAATTAAATTAAAAAAAAAACACAACAGCGAGTTATAAGTGCAACTGCCTATGAAAGAAGTCTTTTTACGCAGTAGTATCTTCAGTTTGAGAAACAGAATCCAAACACGATCAGTCTCTCTCTCTCTCATATATATATTATTTCATGTATCCGCATAAAATTTTATAAGGCGATATATTTTACGTATCAATTTACAGTGTTTACTGTAAGAGTGCTCAATACGTCATTGGAGCTGAGTATGGCAATTAAAATACACAGAATCTTTTGCGTTTCACTTTCATATATATATATATATATATATATATATATATATATATATATATATATATGGGGGGGGAAAGAGAAAGAGAGATCGTAAATGAGACACTATTCTGATTTGTCGCAAATGCAACTTAATAAAAAATGTTTGCTTGTTTTGTTTTTGTTTTTATGAATTAAAAATGATTGAAATTGAATACGTACGCTAGCGGATGAACAAAAATCCATAATCTGCTCTGCGTATTTAAGGAATGCTCCCTGATCATGCTCTAAAAACATTTGTTATTCTCACCAACCATTTATATACTACCACTGCTGGGAGAAGGTGAAGAAAGAGGAAGAAGATATTGGGACTGACTGGCTTCCTTTCTGTTTCGCACGCACATGCGGTTAGACACATTCTTTTGTTCTCCTCGCGCACGCACGCACCTTTTTATGCGTGCCTGTGCCCACATGCGCTCGCTCTTTCTCTGGTGTTTACGAAGGGAGAATTTGTGAGGGAAATGAAGCAACACAAATATGCAATGTTTTTGAATAGACAATAACGAGAAGGGGAGGGGCGGGTGATGGGATAAAGTATCATCATAAATTCATAGTTTTTTGTGCGCTCAACCTCCAGATAAGAGATTAAAAAGATTTTAACATCGCTGAAGAAAAAGATCCTTTTAATGACTCAAAATTCATTTAAGAAAAGACTAAAAGAAAACGGTTTATTCTCGTTCGTTTGTTTACGAATCTCATTTATTTATTTTGACAGTGTATTTTTGAAACTACGTTGCACAATTTGCTTGGATAAGTATATTTCAGTTTGATCACAGGGGTATAATATTGTGAGGTCAGTGTTGGTTGAGTATATATATATATATATATATATATATATATATATATATATATATATATATATATATATATATATATATATATATATAAAATATAAAAATTAAAAAAGCAAGCCTGGAATAAGGAGTTCCAGAATTTGGAAAACTGCACAGGGTTCCTCATTTTATGGTGGAAAAAAGAACGAATTGACCAAAATATCTTCTTGGTTTATGTATTCATTTTTTTTTTTTTTTTTTTTTTTTGCGGACTGTTATTCTTATCTTTATAGTTATTGTTTCATGAAAATGAGGATAATAGTTCACAAAAAAAAATTTAAAAAAAAATGAATACACAAATTATGAAGCCTCATCTAAAAAAAATAAATAATATAATATATAATATCTTGGTCCAGTTTGAATGATGTGATTTTGTCGTTATTTCTACTAACATGTGTGATGATGCAGTTGCTTATCCACGATTCCAAAAATTAATTTTTCATTATATAGATTAACAAAAAAAAAAAAAAAAAAAAAAAAGATGAACACATACCAAAAATTAATTATTTCGGATTCGAAAAAAGAGACCGCCTAAAACAATAATTATCTTGGCTAACGAGCCTAAATTGTAGAAATAGCTAATATATGTATATTCAAATAATATAAAATAATTATTTTATATTCACGATGCGATAACAGTATGTTCAGTATTCGGGATAGATCATTATTTATATAGCAGACATTCAAATAGTACAATAGAGAATAGTTTATTAAAAAAAAATTAAGTAGCACTTATGAATGAATATTTAGCATTTGTTTAAAAAGCCAAACGATATAAGATAGTTCTCTTTAAAAGAGATGTTTATTTACCTTTTTGAAGACATGCTTGCTAAAAGACCATTCTCAAGCGTTTTCCTTTTTTTTTTTTTTTTTTCTTTTTATAAATCTTTTTTTCCTTTTTTCTTATCTTGGAGATGTACAAATTTTTCTTTGTATTATAAATCCGCTGGGTGTTAAATGGACAGTTTTTATTTAATTTTTTTTTTCAAGTGCAACAAGCAACACTGCAACACGTAGCTCACGTAACGTTGTATTAAAATAAAGTAGCACTTTTTTAAAATAAAATATCGTTATGAATGAATATTAAAAATTTCTTTAAAAAGTTAAACGATATAAGAGAATATTTTATAAAAAATACTTTCCAATCATTTTTTTTCTTTTTTTTTTTTTTTCAAAGAAACGTGTAATATCTTCAGAATTGAAAAAAAAAACATTTAAGCATTGGATTACATTAATTTGAAAAAGTTTGAAAAAAAATTATCAATCGTTTATGATTCTGAAAAAAAAAAAAAAGTGCACGCGGAAAAAAGTAAAAAGTCTGTAATAATGAATCTTTGAAACCCCAAGTTTAAAGGATTTTTTTAGTATAAATTATTCTGTTCTACTAATTGAATATAATTAACTTGTAAAGTATGTAGCTTTACATTTGTTTTTATCATATATACTAGCAGTTCAACCCGGCTTTGTCCGGGCCCTATGTACTCTTAATAACTTTGTATGCATATATATATATATATATATATATATATATATATATATATATTAAGTTTGTACTCATGTACAGGTAACCTACATTTAAAATTTCTAGTGTTCGGACTTAAAATTAGCGGATGAGTTTGGTAAAGGTTTCAAAGCTCAAATCATTGAACTTTGACTCCTTAACAACAAAATTTTTAGCCAAAATCCGATTATAAAGTGTTTCTCAAATCTCAATAACACTTTTGTTAAATCTTGAGTCTGTAGACATAGTAGTATGCTAGGGAAAATGTGCACACACACAGACAATATTTCTTTAATATCTAGATATATCAAAGAAACTACTGTTGATTTTATGTCGATGCACAATTAATCTCAATCCCAAAATTATTTGCTACTAATTTACTATTATTCTTAAATCTAAACTTATTTACTATTAATTCACTAATAATGTCAACCCAAAATTATTTGCTATTAATTTACTATTGCTCTCAACTCCAAACCTATTTACGAATAATTCATTATTAATCTGAAACCCAAAATTATTTGATAAACTTTACTATTACTCTTAAATCAAAACTTATTTACTATTAATTCACTACTGATCTCAAACCGAAAATTATTTGCTGTTAATTTACTATTGTTCTCAAATCCAAACTTTAAAAAAAAAAAAAAATTTACTAATAATTCACTATTAATCTAAAACTCAAAATTATTTGCTATTAATTTACTATTACACTCAACACCAAGCTTATTTACTACTTACATTTCTGCCAGACTTTGCTCGGGCTCTATGTACTGTTCCTAACTTGTCCTATGTGTGAATACACTTTATGTAAGATTTCAAATGTTTAGACCAAAATTTGTCCGAGTAATTTCGTAGAGACTGCAGAAGTCAATTTATTTTACCTTTGACCCCAATTTTGACCCCTTAACATTTAGTATTATGGTCTCAAATCAAAACACAAAGTTTTACCCATATCCAAGTTACCTACACCTAAAATTTCAAGTGTTTAGACCCAACATTGGCAGAGGAATTTGGTAGAGTCTGCAAAGGTTAACTCTTCAAATTTGACCTTTGGCAGCCAAATTTTTGCCCCAAAACTGATTAAAATGCTTGCCACATGTCTGAATACTTGTTGCATAAATTTTAAATGTCAAACACAAAATTGGCTGAGTAGTTTGCTAAACACCGCAAAGGTCAAATGTTTTTTAACTTTGACCCCTTGACAGCTCAAATTTTTGACTCAAACCGAGTAAAAAGCTTGGCCTATCTGAATACTCTTTATGTAAAATTTCAAATGTTCAGACCAGAAATTGGCTGAGTAATTTAGTAGAGACTGCAAAGGTCAATTTTTTAAAAACTTTGACCCCAATTTTGACCCCATAACATTTATTTTTGGAGGTTCAAATCAAATTAAGAAGTTTGATCCATGTCCAAGTAACTTACATTTAAAATTTCAAGTTTTTAGACCCAAAATTGGCAGAGGAGTTTGGTAGAGTTTTCAAAGGTCAAATCGTTGAATTTTGACCCAGTGACAGCCAAATTTCTGGCCGAAAATGGATCCAAGAATTTTCCCAAATCTCAATATCCTAATGTCAAATCCCAAATCTCTAGACCAAAAATTGACAGAGTTATTTGGTAGGGAAATGTACACAGACAGACATTTCCATATATATATATATATTCGTAAAAATAAGCCTTGATTTTGCGAAAATATATGCATGCTCGATTATGAAAACTGATAATCATGAAGCTTAATTAATTGAGTCAATTAATATTGACTTTGATTTTATTGGGATATGAACATTACTGGAATTTTAATATATTAAAAATTTTGGTTTAAAAATAAAAATATGAATATATATATATATATATATATATATATAAGAGAGAGAGGTGAGTTGGTTAAGTAGGTAGGTAGATACGAGATTAAAAAAAATGATGAAATTATCATTTATGTAAATCCCAAGAAAACAATTTTGTGTAAGATTATTTCTGAGACAATCTGGGATTTTTTTTTTTTTTTTTTGTATCAGATCTTATCAACATAAGAAACTGATACTAAGATCAAAGTTGAACAACATCATGATCCAGTGTGAAGACATTAAATATACAGCAGATGGAGAGGTAGAAAGAGTGTTGCATTAAGGTAATTACAATTAGAACCTGTTACAAAGCAATTATATTTAACATATTACGATACATAATATTGTCCACATTACAGGTATATATATAAGTAACATAATCCAATAACATTTTAGTAATTACTGTTTTTTTGGGAGGAGGGGGAGAAAAAAAATCAAAATATGAGACCAAATAGTTAAGTCAATAGATAAATTTACAGTTTGCAAAATCTTCTCTAGTATTATAGAAAAGAAACTCTGTGTGTGTGTGTGTGTGTGTGTGTGTGTGTGTGTGCGTGCGTGCGTGCGTGCGTGCGTGCGTGTCGGAATTCATTCCCTATGACCTCGGAAACGAAATAATCCGATGAAAGAAAGAACAGATGATTTTGACCAAACACCTTACACAGCCTAACATCACAAGTGCATTTGAGAATTTTTATTACCACACAAGCTGAAAGACTCGACATAAAATCAACAGTAGGTTCTTTGATATAACAGAGGACGTGTTCGAAATAAATGTTTCCATTTAGAGCACAATTGAACCATGATATTTGACTTTTGCATTTTAGACTTTAATGCAAGCAATTATATAAAAAAATAATTTTATAAAATACAAAGTAGGTTCTCTACAGTGCAATGTAGACTACAATGTATTGTAGACTAAGTCACTGCAGGGAGGCCTATGAAGTTTCCTCCCAGTGCACCGCAATGGGTCCTCAACAAACAATCAATCGATTTGATTGAAAAATGTGCAATTTCACTGATTTCGATGACAATAAAAATATGTCAGTGTGAAATATTTAATCCCGGCCAATGTCAGGTCACCCTGTTAGTATATATATATATGTGTGTGTGTGTGTGTGTGTGTGTGTGTGCATACTTGTGCATCTTTGTTACTGTGCTGAAATCATGTTATTCTTTAGAAAGCCATTCTTGTCATGAGGAGGGGAGAGTGTTTTGTAAATATTCTGTACTTTCATCTAACAGTTTAAACAAAAATATAAAAATTGCATATAACTTGTAAATACTGTTTAAAAAATAGTTTGGTAACGTAGATGCACAAGCATCATATATATATTTTTATTTGAAAGTTGTGAATAAGTTACAAGCTATGTAAAATTAATATTAAAAATCAGTCATAATCTCTATATAAATAAAATGAAGTCATTTTTCCCCTCTGAGTTTGACCTTAATATTTCATGCAAATGTTTTATGCACAAACTGCAGCACATTATCTGAGGTGTGCTATAGGCCTATTACCTCTACACTTGCTCGATAATCGTACATTCCTATATTTTTTTCTGGTGAGAGTTCATTGCCAAAATCTGTAAGAATCAATGGAAGTTGTAAAATCTTCTCTCTATATTTAATTCCTCCTTTCCCTGCTCTCCATTTACACTGCCACTTCAGCGTTCACGAGGGACTAATACGAACGCACACCGATTTTGGGTTTTATAGTTGCATTCCTTCTGCGGGAAATGCACCACGCCTAATTATACATTGCTCATTTACAATTTATTTCAAAACATTTTTACACTAGGAAAAAAAACAAAAACGATTCTATCCTTTTCTTGGTGATTCCTTTTCTTTTCTTTTTTTTTTCATTAACATATATTATATCATTTCCTTTTCCTTTAGTTTCGTTCGATGATTTCTTTTTCTGTTTCCGTTTTTCCGATTACAGAGTTAAATATTAATTTTCCCGTTATCGCATTACAAAATGTAAACAGTCAAATTTTCACGTAAAGCGATTACAAATAAATCCATCTCGATTAGTAAC
This sequence comes from Euprymna scolopes, assembly GCF_053919585.1. Taxonomy (NCBI): domain Eukaryota; kingdom Metazoa; phylum Mollusca; class Cephalopoda; order Sepiida; family Sepiolidae; genus Euprymna; species Euprymna scolopes. The sequence goes on from NC_136491.1 coordinate 125,124,978, forward strand.
AAACTATTTATGACTGCTTTAAAATATTTACTGACTCGCATCGAAAACTACAATATTTAAAAATGGAAACAATGCATTTCTATATGCATCTCTAAAAACCTCAGTTCCGGTTTACTGTGTTTTGTATGCTTTCGTTTCGTTTCTTTCATGTTCCCCTTTTTCCGATTTCATTGCGATTGTAAACATCGTTACGATATAACTCAAAGCAAAATTAATTTCACTACCGATGCTATTCTTAACACAAACAAGGTGTTTTCTTTTTTGTAATTTTTACTTCAATATCTTAGGACTTTACTAATTATCCTGGAATTACACCATGACAAATTTGCGTATAAAAATTATAACAAAATTTCGTAATGAAAACAACATTGGATTTTTATAAATTACCTTTTTTTTTTTTTTTACTTTGAAAGGTTAACAACAAATAAATTTACATTACTGTTTTCTTCATTTTATAACAGGGAAATGGGTTGTTTTTGTATTTATTTACTTTTTGGTTTTAACTGTAATCGTTCTCCAGTTAATATTCTTTGTTATTTATTCAATGCTTCGGCCATAACTTTTTTTTTCACGTGTACAAACAGTTTCTCTTCATTTGGTGAAATTAAGTTTTGTCCTTAACCTTTCAATTCCTATTTCAGTCACCTAAATTACTTAGTGTGACAGGAGTTTAAGAATTTATTGCCAAACCTAAATATTATTCATAATTAAATATTATGAACATTAATAAACTATGTTAGGTAACTTTTACATAGAATAACATGCTTTACGGTTGTGATAAAAATGCAACGGAAATTTACTTTTCCTTCCCTCTTCAATTCGGTACATTATTACATTACGTCAAACTCATCGTTCACATTACACATGTCAACTTCTATAGATTTTCGGGTACAAGATTAGGGGTTTCTACTCTGAAACCCGTTTTTAACATGGGGAGGTTTGTGGTCTATTCTGAGATCCGTTTCATTGGAAAAATGACATGACATATTCATCATGGTTTACACTGGGCGAGCACCATTTCACAACCGAAATAAAACCAAAACATTTATTGTATAAAAATTTAACAAAATACAATTGGAAAAAGAACAATTGAAAACTTTGCGTAAAAAAATTATAATTTTCATAAAACAATTTGGTAATGAAAGTAACATTGGATTTTTATAAAATAGTTTGTTTTTCTGTTTTTTTTTTTTTTCGAACAAATAAATAATTGGAAACGTTATTTTGAAATAAAACAACTTTGATAGGTCAACAACAAATTAATTTAAATGATTGTTTTCTTTTTATAACTGGGAAGTGGGTTGTTTTTTGATTTATTTATTTTTTGTTTTAACGGCAATCGTTCTACAGTTTTGATTTTTGGTTATTTATTTATTTATGGCTTCGGCCATAGTCTAACCACGATTTTCACACAAGGTGTGTTAAATAAAATGGTGTCTCCAATTTCAGCAATAAAGTGTAGAAGCACCGTTAGTCTTTGGATTATATTCGTTGGGGGTGGGGACACAATTTAAAAAAAATATTAAAGCGGAGCGAAATTTAAGTTTCCCTTTCATTTTTACAACAAACCAACAAATAAGGGAGATTCATTTACTAGGATTTTCATTAGAAGCTGAGCACTTATTAAAATTATTTTATTGTTGAATTTTTTGCATTTTGGTTACATTTGTTAGTTTGCAATCGCTGATAGCCTACTTCAAAAATTGAACACAAGACGAAATTTTAAAAAATGGTACTCATGCAGAATTTGATCCCTCCCCCTCCCCTGATTCCATTTATGGTTAGGGTTCGACCCACAATCACCGGATTCAACCGAGCGTTGATTAAATGTTGAAACACTAAATCAACATTTTATTTATTATTATGGCATAATTAATTAATTAATGATGGAAGTATTTTTTCTGTTTATTTTCTTAACATCTGTTGACAAAAAAATAATTTGTGCATTCTCTTGAAAAAAAAAAAAAAAAAAAAAAATTTCTTCACTTTTACTAATGGTTATTATACATGACTCACTGTCTTTAGGTTTTGGTTTCGATCTCGGCTCGAATATTTTATTTTTTACTTACAAGAAGTGAACTATTTAGAAAAAACATAATACTCGCATGCACATGTCTCAGTTCCTTTCCACTTTTTTTTTTTTTTTACTTAATTTTTTTAAAAGGAATTTTGCGTTACATTTGATACCCACAGTATTTCTGTTTATAATAAATAAGAATTCTGCATTAATTAAAATATAATATTTATACATATTTTATGACTGGACAACACTGGGCGCCTACAAGTAGTTATATAAATTCAAATATTTTCTAGAAAATAAATTACTTTCTCAGAGAAAATGAATAAAAATAAAATCATAACTAATTTAATAGTTTGCCCAGAAAGTAGAAAGCAACATAAATTTTATTGTTTTATGCAATATTGTAAACTACTCAATAATAGCATATTTTCAAATGGAAGACAACTTACTTTAAAATGTGCTTTTTCATCACTAAAAATACAGATTTATTATCTACATGCAACTTTGATTATGCAACATTTCCCCATGAGAGTAAAAAAATAAAATGTTTTTGTTTTTATATTTTAAAATAATTATCTTATCAAGAAATAAATTTATAATTGAAAATAGATGAGATCATAAATTTATAATTGAAAATAGATATAAGAAATGGCAGTTGCTAAAAGCAGTGTGACGTCATAACAGATAAATGAAAATTTTTATTTGCACCCCCCCCCATTTCAGTGTGCCCTTTTTGGGGGGGGGCGAAATATCACTACATTAAACCGGCCTTGTGTCACACCCAACTCTCGTGAGAGGCAGTAAAAAAGACATTTTTGAAGCATGTGTACGTTTGTTTACCATCAGCAGCAGTCATAACTGTTGGCTGCTGCTAGTGTGTTATCACTCAATGTCAAAGTTAAGAAACTATATATAAGTCCAAAACAACCAAGGCAGGTCTGTTCAACTATGTTCTTCATCACTACTGATTATCAGTTTGCCTTCCTCACCAAACTGCACCCTCCTTGACAATTTCTTATGAGGTGTGATTAACGTTATTTTATAGCCCCATCCTATCAGATCTCAGCTATACTTTTAAAGGTTTCATATTTAGGTCCAAAATTAAAAGCAAAAAGTTATTCAAAAACTATAGGAGATGCTATTCGGAAAATAATAATAAAAAACTTAATTTAATCACATTCATTAACCCATCAAAAGTTCTCAATTTATGAAACTAAAATTATTCTCATAACATATGCAACTATCAACAATACATATTTATTCCTCTTGTAAATAAATGTTTGTATTAAGTCGATATAGTCCTATAAATTCTCATCCTGATAATATTTGAATATTTATTATTTAATTAACTAAACAAAACCATTATTAATATCCATGATTTACTTACGGTAAATTAATTCGACCTATTTATTAAAATGACAGAACAAGTTAGGTAACTACCTTTTTCTAGGAGTTATCGCCCTTACATTTGAAATTCTATTCCTAAATCCTTATATAAGAATTGCAAACTAACCGGTTTCAAAATCTGAATTATTTTTTACATCAATATTAAATGAAAACTTACCTTTTATATTTAACTCAAGATCCAATGAGCCTACACAAATTGAAGATTAGAATTCCAATCTTCCAGTTAATTTAGAATTTGTTTCCATTTTTTTTTTTTTTTTTTTTTAACTAGTCACTGCGATATGTGCCTAAAGTTCAATTATATTGAGCATCAAGGGGTAATAATATTTTCAACATCATATAGACATAGAAATTTTCTCACATCAGCCCTATTTAATTACCTTATGAGAATGATATAGATAATTTTAATACGATTCGTCCATTATCGATTCTTAGCATTCCCTACGTTATTGTTAATTACAGTTTAAGGTTAGCATAAAGCTTTATTTGACCCTAATCAGACTAATTTCATTGAAACTTTTCTTAAAATACTAACTCATAAATAAGATATATTTCCCACTCTACAGCTCACAATATATGTAAGAATTTTACCCTACTATTTATATGGGTTTGAAATAGGCTAACATGTATTTCATTCTATGGAAACAATTTTGTATAATTTCTTGCTTTTTATTAAGCAAGTTCTCATTAGATGTTACTCCAGGAAGGATTCCAAAGTGCATAAATTACATTTTTTCTCTTGTTAAGTATATACTTATTAGTTTTACTTAATACTGACTATTTTAATTCATAATGAATTTTATTTTTAGCTATTTCCCTAACATGTTTAGCTAAAGTAGTAGGTTTATCAGATCATCATTTGGCTCAATTTTGAATATAAGTCTTTGTATTATTTGCAGTAATTATGCTACATTTATAGTTAAACAGTTTCTGCTTAATGGGTAATTCTTGTTTCTACAATTGCAGTTATTTTCAGTTACATTATTGGTATTAATAGATCCATGTTCATCATGTGTATAGTATGCACTTTGTAGTTTGTTTATTATATCCTATTATAGATGCAACTAGATTTTTGGAAGTGGAGAAAGTTTAATAGTATTTTTATTAATGAGCTTACCCAATTTACTATCCCTAGGAAAGATCCTAGCAATGATACTATAATTTTTCAGAATATTTGAGAGAATATGCTTATTATATATGGAGGATTAAACCATATGGTAGATCATCTCCTATTTTCCTTTATTTTATTATTTGTTTTAAGTGTCAGAGAATTCCCATATCGGTTTTGATAATTAGGTAATTCATTTTCAGTTATAGTATAACGTTTTTTATTCATCAGCTGTTCATTCTTAAATAATATATTTCTTTTTAGAGATAGACGAAACTATGGATTTTTAACAAAAGATGAATGTTAGAATTATTATCTATGTAAAGAAATTATGGTTCAGTGTCATGATAGGGTTCATATGTATTATTAACCGAATTCAATGTAATATCTAAAAAAACTGACTACACTATGATTGATGTCTATAGATATTTTAAGATTTATTATTTACTAGTGGGGGTACCCGGCATTGCCCGGGTGTTTGGTGGTGTAAAAGAAAAAAAAAGTGTTAGTAGTCACGCAGGCTCGAATCCGTGACACGAAGGCAGAAAAGAATGTGAAAGAAAACATGACATCTTACTGCTACGCTACAAGGCCACAGGAAGTGAAAAAGCGTTCAAATTTAGCAATGTCAATCAAAAAGTTGACTTGCTAAGTGAATGAGTTCACACAGGTGCAGAAATGAAGGTTGGCTGAAGGCCAGTTCAGCTTTCTGCCATTTGATTTATTTGTTTCCTCACAATGTTGGGAAAAACCAGCTCCCCACAAAAAGGGAGTGTTCAAATGAATAGCAATTGTCTGATATGAAGGGTTTCCCCCACGTTGATCAAAGCTAATTGCTTTCTGGCGGAAAAGCCAGGAAGCTGCTTCGCTTTCGATTAGTTTCGCTTTTATACGAAAAACACAAACAAACATGCGAGAGGACGGAATAGCATGAATTTTATAAAAGTCGATCAAAATAAATCTAGAGATGACACCCCTTTGCAAATAATAGATATTATAACCTAGGGAGTATATAAAAATTTCTAAAACACAGTAACCCCCACCCCGAGAACCCCGGCAAAAACACCTTTGCTGGACATGCAAAATGTACATGCCACTTTTGCTTTTTATATAGATAGATAACATTAATATTGTTCATTCGCTTTCAGGAAGGAAGCAAGTTTAACATGTACAATTTACTTGCCTTTCATTATATAACATTTTTAATATTTAACAATAACCATCCAATTTCTTGGCTTAATCCCTAATAGTACATAAAGTTAAATTCAATGGTCTTAGATAGTTTTGACTTCCGCTTTCTGCCTAGCGGAAATCATGCCAGTGCATACCAAGGTAAAGTTCCTTCTGATTAATGTTTATGTAATTCCAGTTTAATTTTAAAATTTTACATGAAAAAAATAATTTTTATTTTTAAATACTTTTTTCAGAATGGTTTTATTTTTATCTATTGAGAGGGTGCCCTGTCTTGCCGTGTTGTAAAATATGTTTAAATATATTTTGATTCATGCAGATTTTGTATCTATTATTACAGAGACAATTCTCAAGTGAATATTATATTGTACCTAATATATAGTAGCAATTTCCAAAGTTAAAAAAAAAAAAAATGACTTAGGTATCATCAGCTAGAATCGAAACCAAAACATTTAGCACTCCAGCCTCATCTACCAATGTAGCTATTAAGAGGTAGATAAGAAAGATTTAATATTCAACGAATTGAAGAAATGAATTGAATTTGGGCATCTGTAGAAAGAAGCAAAAACATATCAGTAAGTTGAAATGAACAGTTTGTATTTCAACTTGGCGATATATATCTGTACGCATTATTCACCCATCCAAACAAAGATTTTACTCATTATAAACCATCCTTGATGTAGGATTATTATTTCCTGTTAATTTCAGTTATGTGACCAGTAGTTTAAGTTTTAATTGGTTAAATATTTACACACAGACAGATATACATCTAATGTTTTTTTTTATACAGATAAAATATGTTATAATCAAAATATATATTTTTTAGTCTTTACTTGAAAATTTTTTTATCAGAATGGTTATATATAAAAAATATATTTTAAAAGTGTACATAAAAATAGTCTTTACTTTGAAATGTTTTTTATCTATTACACACGATAAAAAAACGTATCCAATAAAGAATATTCCTGAAATAATTGATTTTAATACGCTGTGCAAGAGAAACCTTTGCAGATGACTATCTAGACATGTCCAAGTCTATGACTAAAGGATTGGTTGGTTGGTTGTTTTTGTTTTATAGCATATCAACCCTTTTCAGGTTATTTAATGCCAAATCCAAAGATTTAAGAAAAAATTTTTAACAGAATATATTTGTTGTTTTCAAGTCGGTTTCTATTTAACCAATAGTTGGGACCCTAACAGGTACTACCACTCCGGGTCAGAGTGGACCTGGAAGCAATGGCAATTAAAGGGTGGCTCTACACTCCCCAAAGCCCGCAAGCTAGGGCCTCACCACTGGATATAGTTTAAGACCATGACTAAAGGAAGAACCACATAAATAGAAAAAGATAGTGAAAAGAGAACAATCTCAAGTAACTACAGACCAATAACCTACCTACTCTGTGAAAAACTTTAATAGCACAACTGATCGAACAGATCTACCATTCTCTCATTAACTGTGCACTACTCTCAGAGAAACAGAAAAAAACACTGAAAAGCAACAAGAAGGTGTGACCTACTGCACATCGACCAAAAGATCCTGAAGGTTAAAATGAGAAAAAAGAAAATGTACATAGCATTGATTGATTACAAGAAAGCCTATATCACACATTCCTAAACATGGATAATTTAGAGATGAACAAAAACAAGCACCTAATCGAAGGATGCAAAAATTCAGTTTTTCACAAATTAACTAAAAATAGCCTAATTTCAATAGAATTTTCGATATCGAAGAATTAAGAGATAATCTTTCACTTAATAAAATTGCAGACTCTAAATTTTGGAAGCAACCGTTTTCAGTAGGGGTGCTATATCTCCATGAAGCTTCCCTCTACCAACTGATCGATGCTTTTTTTTATTATTATTTCAACTGTCGAGTACATGTTCAAATTAATAATTTTCAAAGATGATTCCTTGTAGATTAATATTCTATTTTGTTCTTTTGTTTTTTATGGGGGGGGGGGCAAAAACCATTAACTTCTAGTTGAACAGACTTTACTTTTAGAAATGTAAAAACACTAATATAAATAGAATATTACTAATCAAACAACTTTTTTTTTTCTTGGTGGTGTGGGGGAGGGGTAAATATTTGCTTAATTTATTACGGACGCAGTAGTAACAAAAAATATTAAACGTTATTATTCTAACAAATTACTATAGTTAGCCTTATAACTCCTGCTTCTCTTATTTTGTACTTTAGTCCTCACATTCAATGATCAATGTTTCTGAGAAAGGAAGAAGAATTGCTGTTTTCTGAGTTTAAATCTAACATATCGTTAGTTAGTTTTTGGCCTTCAACTATTTTTATTTATTTATTTTTTTAGCATCAAGTGGCTTCTTGTCTTGTTTGGAGAAATTCCCATAAAATAAATAAACATGTTCTAAAAATTGACAACTCAAAATGTATTATGACTGATGTTTTGTTCTGACTAAGAACTGAAAACAACATTTTTTTTATCTCTGAAATTTGGTGTCTTTATGTATGTTTACTCAAATCAAACTAACTGGAGTAAAAAAAAAAAAAAAAAACAGGTGAGATAATTTTTACTCATGTAACTCTTTAAGTGAATCAAGAAAAAAAAAACTTATGATATATATAATTATTTTTTAATTGGAACCAAAGGGAATATTCACATCATTAAACAAAAAAAAAAAAAAAACACTGATACAAATAGCTAAAATATTAAGGAAACTCCTACCTACATAAACAGAGAACACCAATCAACCAACTAAAGGTAGGCTGAGGTATGAATTTAAGTTTGGATAAAAAAAAAACATAGAAGAGCATTACACAAATCCAAGAGAACTGAAAATGTTCAAATTCATATAATCTGACATCTCCTCCCCAAAATGGTGACACCAGCCTTGACTGATATCAAACAAAATAATTATGGATAAGATCAGCCAGGAAGAACACCATCCAGACTCCCATTGAAAGAATGCAGAAATTACTAAAATCTTGGGAAAGCTTACTGCTACTCAAATTCTAGACAAAGTCAACACTCACTCTAAGAAATAAATGGTAAATGGCTGTTGCGATGTAAAGTGATCTGCAACAGTTATTGAAAGGTGTGGTGTGATAGAAAACTGTTCAGACTGGATGACACTCAGTCTCCAGGGAACACCACTTGTTATTGCCAGTAAGTAATTACTGATAATGACTTTTGTGAAATTTGCTGAGTAAAATACTAATAATAGATCACAAGGTAAATCTGAAGAAGGCAAGTACAGGGAGCTTACTAGAAAGTCGAAGGAAATTATAGTAATACCTACAATTGTATGAACACTGGGAGCCGTTAAAAAAAAATGATAGGAAAAAAACTAAGAGACTGGAATGAAAGAGTGGATTTATGCCATACAAAACATGGCACAGATGAAAACAGTTGGAATATCAAGAAAAATCCTTGAGTGTGGAAACCAACACACATAGCCAAGTGAGACTGACCAACCACAGAGTTGAAATAGAAGCTGAGCAACCGCAACTAAAAATATAGAAAGAAAATAACATGCTATCAAGGTAACTAAAAATGGCAAGGTGATGTTCGTCCATCACCTATGAAGATAAACATAATCACGCAGTTATTTTGTGGGTCTGCAGATGGCGCCTCGATCCAAGCTTTGAAGTATTTCCTGCATGTAGGAAACTCGTGGGAGGATTCTCTAGCTAACTGCTCTGTCTTTTCGAATAGCTGCCAGGGTAGACATGTAAGAAAAGTGCCAACTGACACCGATCTCACTCCTCTCACCAAAGCACCACCAGACATTAGTGACACAAAATGGTTGATCAGAGAGGATGCAAAGACCAAGGAGGAAGATCATCAGTCAAACTGCAACTAGAATGGCACAAAGAGTCTGGAGAAGTTTATTATTGTTTATTGAACTTTTAAAGATTTGTATTTAAAGTTTATGTTATGAAGATAGCAAAATTGATTAATTATTAGTTTTCAATAGCTTGAAAAAAAAAAGTTTAATGTACACATGGGGTACATAAAAAGGGCTTACAAATAAAATAAAGTTAGGAACCCCTGTTCTAAACTCCCATAAATTTAATTGGAGACCTATACAAAACATCAAAACATTGTTTATCTTGAGCTTTATCTTATTCCTATGGCAAGATGATGTGACACAAGGATCAGAAAGTGGGATAAAAGAGGCAGCACCCTATAGGAAGAGCACTTCAGCCTGCAAAAAATTTTTTAAAAATGCTTGGATAGACTAGTCAGCTCATCAGCATTACCTGGTAGAGACATTCCAGGCAATTCGCAATCAACACCTTTTCAAAAAATAAAAGAAGGCAAAGCCTCGGAGGGTGAATCCCTGACAACTGCATAGGACCAAAGATATGCTGCGGTCACAGTAATGGCCTAGAGTCTATTACTTTAAATTATGAAACCACTTCTCATGTGCTTGTGTGTAAGTGTTGCTCGCCTTTACATAATTCACACATTGTTAATTGATTATTTATTGAAATAAAAAAATTCAAAAGTGCAAAATAAAATGAAAGGAGAGAAAGAGGGATGAGAAAGAAATAGAAACAAGAAAAGAGCAGAGGGAGAAAGAAACAAGTTTATGACATAACTGAAGGGTGATTTGTAAGAGAAGTAATAGGAGGAAAGCGAAGAGCGGGTAGAGAAAGAGATAAATAGAAAGAAGGTAGAGAGAGAAAAAAAGAGTGAAAGAGCGCATATGAAACGATGGATTTATCAAGAAAGAAATATATATATTTACTTGAGAATGGATGACGACATAAAGGACGAACTGTAACTTCCGGCAATGTTATAGATAGACTGATAACCCAATTGATCACGAGTTGTCTACAGAAAATAGCCTAGACAGTGGGTTGTCTAGTATATTTATAAAACTTGGATCATCTCATCTTGCTTGTCAGACACATTTCATGATTTAAAGAAAGGAATTTATATATTTACTTGAACATGGATGACATCATAAAGGATGAAGGAAACTTGTCAAAAAAGTGTGATTTCATAAATGATGAATGTTAGTAGCTAAAATGTTTGGGCAGCAGCAGTCTTTATTTGCAATTTCCAAATAGTCAAATACTTTTCTCAATTCATTTGGCAAAACATAAAATAATCGTTTCATATTTATGAAGGACCCGTAGCATAGTGCATAAAGTATTTGGTAAAATTCAGTTGTAAGTTACACTCTTCTGGAGGTTGAAGGTTCAATCCTCAGTGCGGATGACACTCAAAATACAATAGTGAATTATTTAAGATTTCTACCTATTCATGGCTGATGGAATGAGAGCATGATACCTCTGTGGATTAAATAAAGGGCTCCGTTTGAAATTCCATGCAGATTCCTGAGTTCAGCAGAAAGAAGGGTGGAAATAACACTAAAGACGAGAACTGTAGTTCGAAGAATCCAAATAAAATAATTGTACTTTAATTGCTATGTAGGGAAAGTGTACTGAAAATTTAAACAAAATAAGGATACAAGTAGTCTAGCACTTATCCAAATTAACCTTGAATTGTTACGTTGTTGGTGCATTTATTATACCTCAATCGTACTATATATATACAGTATTTTATATCGGTATTATATATACAATATTTTGAAATATCATGCTGTGTTATTGATTTATGATACAACAACAGCTTTGTTCTGTCAACTCCTAGGAGAACCCTCCCACTGGTTTTACCTTCTCTCTGAAAAGGGGTTGGTTTATTGCTAATCGCCTGAAGCGCCCTTATTGGAAAATGATCATAGGGCTGCTCAGGTATTTTTTGTAGACTAGAGTTGGCTGATCCTACTGTACTGGTTTCTCAAAACCACACCTGACCTTGTGTCTAACCTCCTGGTAAAAAGGTAAACAATATTCTATTATTGATTTAAATAACAGTAATCTGTTCAGGTGGTAATATCAGTGATAAGTGAATAAAACGTTCACATTTTTATTCATTTAATTATTCATGTATAAATATATTTTTTGTCATATTTCAAGAAATTTCTACTGAAAGACATTTTGTTTCTGAATTTTATAGATGAGGATTGTTTATTTGTATCATTTGATTCTTCAGATTACTGTTCTCATCTTGAGTGTGATTTTCAGCATGTTTCAGTCAATGTAATCGCAGCCTATTTATCCACAACATTACGGGATTTTGCATAGTAGATAAAGTATTTGGTAAAATTAATTTGTAAGTTACGCTTTTCTGAGGGTAGAAGGTTTAATCTTCAATGTGGGCGACATTAAAAATACAATTGCAAATTACTTAAAGCTTCTACCCAGTTATGGCTGATGAAATGAGAGAATGTTACCCCACCCCGAGTTCCATTCAAAATTTCATGCAAATTACAGTTTGACAGAAAGATTCCAGGGTTCAACAAGATACACCTGAAAAAGGTCGGGGGTTACATTGATCGAAAAGTTGTGAAAAATAACACTCAAGATGAGAACAGTAGTCCAAAGAATTTAAATAATATGAGATATTTAGCATTAAAAAGGCTAAAGTGTCAAGAATAGCACAAAAATAGCCGGCCTAGCAGATCAAAGAAATAGAGTCAACAGTTTTGACTTATAAAATTGACTTCAAAGAGGCCCACTCATCTTAGTACAGGCTCATTTACTCAGAAGAGGATATGAGTCAATGCAACCCAGGTCACTGAACTTTTAATTCATTTAATTCAACGCATTGCATATATATATATATATATATATATATATATATATATATATATATATATATAGTAGAACCCCGAGTTATGGTGGCCCTAGGATACGTTTTTTCAGGTTACAATGTGGAATACAATGTTTTTCCAGCCTCTGGTTACGGTATTTGCCCCGCCTTACGGTGTTATTTATAATATTATTTGACTATATACATGTATATTATATACTGTATTGTATTTTGTTACTAATTTTGTTTTATTGTATTCACTTATGCCTACTTAGAAAATATGATTTATATTAGTATTAAAACTTAAAGAAAGAGTTCGGTTTTTTTTAATAAATGTTTTATTACAAAACAAGACTTTACTAAAAAATGTAGAGTGCATATGTGTATATTCCCATAAAAGAGCTGATATGACATGAAAGAAATAGTTAAACAAAACGAAAAAGTATCATCCTCCCCACTCCCCATTTTCTATGGGCCACACACAAAATAGCACTTTGTCTCAAATAAATTACTTTGATATTTGCATAAGAAATGTAACATAATAGATACCTCAGATGTGGATGGTCAGAGGTTTTGTTACTTTTGTTGATACCATTGAAGCACAGGGACAAGGTGCTAGTGTGATTGCAAGGGTTAGGAGTGGATAGAGTAAATTCAAGGAACTTCTGCCATTACTAAGCAGCAGAGCATCATCACTGTTAACAAAGAGAAGAGTCTGTCAGGCACGTGTACACAGTGTGATGATGTATAGAAGTTAAACATGGTCAGTGCAGATTTTATTTTTTTATGGAAATCACTCCAGACAAGGCATGAAGCCACTTGATGTAAGGAACTAAAGAAAAAAAACACTTTAACATCGAAACCCCACCAACAATAAGTGTTGGATTGATAGATTTCGACCTAGAAAACAGCAATTCTCCCATCTTTGTCAGAAATTGCAGATAGTATGTAAGGACTAAAGGATAAAATAATGGAAGCAAGAGTTATGTGATCCAAATGAGTTCATCACATCTTGTGTCAAAGCAGTTCACCCTCACTAATCTGCAGCAGAGTCCTTGGAACACTTCAGCCATCCCGGTTTCAGCATCAGGCACCAAAAATGCAAGGTCCAGCCATCAGCTCCATGTCTGTCCTCACTAAACTTATTCAAGTCTTAAATTGGCTACCTTTATCCTTCTTCCAGTCAGCAAGTGTGACTGAGGTTACCAACTTGTGGACAAATTCTTTCTTAGGGCAAAACTGAATCGTTTGGTTTGGTTATTCTGTTTTGTGGCATATCAACCCTTTTGGGTTATTTAATGGCAAATCCAGAAAAGTTCTTATGCTTTAAGTTCTTTATATCTTCAAATATTTATTCATGGTGTTTGTTTGCTTGTTTTGTCATTTTTTTTGTACACGAAATTTGTTGCTTTTGTTTTTGACTTTGCAGAGCATGATTGAGTTTTTCAAAAAGAAAGAATAAAAACAATAACATTAATGTTAGGTGCATTGTAGGTCAGAACGCGAGTATCTTCAGACAGTCTGATTTGGTAGAACTCTGAACCCTTTGGAGTGTCCGACATTATACTACTATAAAAACAGTTTTCCTTTGTATTTGAAATGTATTATTTGGAGTTGTTTTGGTTCTTAGAGAAGAACTTATGTCACAAGTAACTGTACAACATACAGAACAATAGTTTACAGTCTGCACAAAGTTCTGTGTATTATGAAGACCTAGTTCCTTCAACCTGTAATAGTCTTTCAGTGTGTTTTAAGCAAAGGACAAATTATGTCACTCTACATCTTCGAAAATGAACTCTGACCCAATTCAGATTTGAGCTGTTGTCCACTGTTCTCAAACGTTGGGTGGAAAGGGACAGAGTCTCGGCAATTGTTGAGGTGGCCTGTTCCCTGTTGACTGAGCTAGGTTTCTGGTCCTGTGCAGTTTTAGGAGTTCCAGTCTTCCAACCTTTACCTTCTCCCTTTGGGAAGGGGTTAGTTTATTACTAATTGCCTAAAGCGCCCTTACCAAGGAATGCCGACTGTGCTGTCCAGCTATTTTGTTTGTAGGCCAGAGTGCTTTTCCTCAAGGTTTTTTCAAATCCTACTTTCCGCCCTTTATGCCACATGATTACGCCATAGGAGGGAGATAAATTGTTCTTACGGGATCATAACAAAATATTTACCTCTATTTGAACGCATCACTTCACAGCAAATCATAAGGTAGACACACTTATCCCCCACCCCCACAAAATTTATAAGTATTTTACTTATAATAGACATAATATAACAGTACATGAATTTATCAGTTATGAAAAATAGCATGCAAGTTAGCATTACAATTAATCAAAAATATCAATAGCAAAGAATAATACCACATACGAAGTTCATTACTTTGAATTGGAACCTGAGGACTGACACATTGTTCAATGTTTGTCCATATAGGTGTATACCTTAAGAATTAAAATCACATTAGAATTACAGTGTACCATGCGAGAGATTATAATTTTAAAATAAATAAATAAACAGAACAGACAACACAGACAAAAACTCTTTTCTTCATGTGGAAAATTGTTAGTCGAGATGAAAAATGGATCAATCCATTATAATCTGGAAGTTTGAAAAGAATTGGTAAATCCATGCGGGTTCATGATATCAACAAGAAAATATAATCAAATGGATTGCTAGAAGCTGGGGAAAACATCTGTTTTTTTTTTGGGGGGGGGGGGTTATCAGTGGAATATTCCTTATAGTATTAAAAACATTTTGAACAAAATGTTTTTACTCATCAACATTTGCAATAAACAGTTGAACAAAATATTGGGGGGGTATAAATACATCGATTATTATTACTTAAAGAAAATTCAAAATTTCTGTAACGTCAGTGGGGAAATATTATAAAACCTCAAAATAGCCTCCAATAAATAAATTAAATAAGTAGAAGATTAACAAAATTAAAAACAATCTATATATCAATAAAAGTGAACGTGTCTGTGTGTGTGTACCTGTGTACATTTCCCTACGCAATAACTGTCAATTTTAAGTCTATAGACTCGAAATTTGATATACAGGGTACTGAGATTTGGGAAATTCTTTGTAATCCATTTTCGGACAGAAATTTGGCTGTTAAGGGGTCAAAGTTCAACGATTTGACCTTTGAGAACTCTACCAAACTCCTCCGACAATTTTGGGTCTAAACACTTGAAATTTTAGATATAGGTTCCTTGGACAGGGATCTAATTTAATAACTGGATTTGAGCCCAAAACAATAAATGTTAAGGGGTCATAATAGAGGTCTAAGTTAAAAAAATTGACCGCTTTTTTTTTTTTTTGCTCAACATACACCTCCAAACACCCGGGCAACGCCGGGCTGAAATGCTAGTACTAAATAAAGGATTCATTCGAATTACTAGCAAAAATAGGCTCCCTCTAGTTACATTCTTGCTAGTATACAAGGTGCCTTCAATAAGTTTCCAGACTTTTTCTACAAGCATTTAAAATTGTTGTAGACTTTTGAAAATTCAGAACGTTATTGCTATACATCTTATGAAGTGACTAATTTTTATGATTTCCGGTTCAAATGAACAGATACAGCAGGAATTGGAATATACCCTACTAAAGCCTGATTGTCACAGCTGGTGACTTTCAAAAATGCAATCTGAACGTGAAGAAACTTTAGAAGAACGATATGCAATAAAATTCTGTTTTAAACTTGGAAAAAATACCACAAAAACGTATGGAATGCTTCTAACTGCTTTTGGACCATTTTTCATTAATCAAGCATCAGTTTTTAAGTGGCATAAGAGATTCAAGAAAGACTTGTAGAAAAAGTCTGGAAACTTATTGAAGTCTGTGAGGGATGATAAGAGGTGTGGGAGGAGTAAGGGACACCAGAGTCGATTGGCCAAATAAAGAATTTCATGGATAAGGACCGTCGTGTGTCTATAAAGACAATAAGTGCACAGTTTGATGTCAGTGTGGGAACTGTACACATAATTGAATAAAATAAAATACACATCAAGTGTGCTTGAAAGCCAAATCACAACGTAATAGTAGGAAAATAAACAAATATTTTACTTGTTTTAAATTTATAACAAATATATTTCGGAGCTATACTCCATCCTCAGTTTGTTGTTTTCTTTTTTCTTTTTTTTCCATGTTGCCATGTTGTAAAGTTGGAGAAAGAAAAGTCTGTAAAGAGCCGCGCGTTGTATCTCAGCGGTTGTATTTTGAAATGTTGGAACTATGCGCAGGCAATACGGGAATAACGTTAAGGGTGTGAATTCCATATAGAAACGTTGATTTAATTTGAATAAAATAAGATATGCATCAAGTGTGCTTGAAAGCCAAATCACAATGTAATATTAGGAAAATAAACTAATATTTTACTTGTTTGAAATTTATAACATAAATATATTTCGGAGGTATACTCCATCCTCAGTGGGTTGTTTTTCTTGCGTTGCCTACGCACAGTTCCAACATTTCAAAATACAACCGCTGAGATACAACGCACGGCTATTTACAAACAGACTTTTATTTTCTTTCTCTAACTTTACAACATGGCAAGGATGAAGAAAAAGAAAGGAAAAAAAGGAAAAGACTAAGGACGGAGTATAGCTCCGAAATATATTTATGATAAATTTCAAACAAGTAAAATATTTGTTTATTTTCCTAATATTACGTTGTTATTTGGCTTTCAAGCTCACTTGATGCGTATTTTATTTTATTCAAATTAAACAAATCAACATTTCTACATGGAATTCACACCCTTGTACACATAATTCTTCAAGAGGAACTGAAGATACAGAAGATTTGCGCAAAGTTTGTTACAAGGATGCTCAGAGAAGATCAAAAAGAAAGACGTTGTCATGACAGCAGGGAAATGGTCAAGCTGATCAATTCAGATCTTGCAGTTCTCGATGCTCTGATGACCTGCGATGAAAGCTGGATCTACTTCTATGACCTAGAGACCAAGAGACAGAATTCCCGGTGGAAGCATACTGGCCCTCCCAGACCCAAGAAGGCCAGACAGAGCAAATCCACCCAGAAACTTATGATCCTTTTTTGACAGCATGGCCATGATCTACATGCACTGGATTCCCACTGGACAGACAGTCAACAAGGAATAGTAGGTTGAGGTTTTAAGAGAGTTCAGGAAGGGATTCCATCGGAAGACACTAGCACTCTTCAAATCAGGCCAGTAGCGTTTCCAGCAGGACAATGCACCAGTCCACCACTTCTTCCTTGTCACAGACTATTTGACCAAGATGGACATGAAGACAGTTCCTTGCCTTCCCTATACTCCAGACCTTGCGCCCTGTGATTTTTGGTTATTCCTTAAGCTCAAGGAAAACCTTAGAGGCTGTCATTATGAGACAATTGAGATGAAAGAGGCTGTGACGACGGTCATTAACACACTCACACAAGAGGACTTTCATGGGCCCTTCCAGAAGTTGCTGATTTCGTTGAAGGGGACTAGAGTTTCATATGTGTACTATCAATAAAAGTGCCAATACAAAAAAGTCTGGAAACTTATTTAAGGCATCTTGTATATAGACAAACGAACATATACAAAGGAGGAAGTAACACATGGGAAGATGTTACTCCTTTTTCAATTAAGCATTGAAAAGTAGGATACTAATCTGAAATACTAAATTGAGCATTAAAAGATTGTAATAGTATAGTTTCAGCTTCAGCTTCAGACAGACAGATACCAAATCTGCATTATTAATAATCACAATGATTTATTTCTATTCATATAAAAATCCAACATTGCAAATATTTAATACTAACTTTTATTTCTCTTTCATTTGTGTCCCGAGTTGGGTGTTGTTCATCCATCAACTTAAATAATATCTTTGTCTGCCATGGATGTGACTAGATTTTACGGAAGAGAGAGCAAAGAGATTTTTGTTTCCATAATTTTTCCTGGGATATATTTAGCATATTTTCTGTTAGAACATGTTAATTAAAAAAAGGCATTTTTAAAACATGAAAGCAATAATTAACTGTCTGAAAGGTTTGAAAATACAGTTAAAAAAGAAAATGTTTACAAACATCAAACATAATTTTAACAAGGTTGGCAGCGGCAGGGATTTTGAAAGGAGTTGGATTTTTAGTCTTCAAGGAATCAACAGACAGTCTGAATGTTGGAAGACATTAAAATAAGGAGTCAGAGTTGGATTTTTTGTAATCCTCAGAGTTAGACTTTCCAACACTTAATTTTAACACTTAAGAAACACCAGGCATAAGTACACATTTTGGTGAGTTCTAGAGTCCAAATAAGGAATCACGGGTTATAATGATTGTACTAACACAGGAACAAGACTATCAAATGTTCCCATGCAGGATAATTATTTTCATTTCTTCTCAAGTTACCAATTTTTATAATTAAAAACATGTGGTAAAAATAACTGTCTTGTTAACAAATATGAATACTTCAAAGTTGCTGCTTGATATAATCTCGCTTAGCAATAAGAGGTTTGGGGATGAGTTGGAATTGTAAGAATACTCAGTTTTTAAATCTCTGGAGAATCAACAGTCTGAATATTCAAAGACTTTAAAGAGTCAGAATCAGATATTTTTAAATCCTACAAATTGGAGTTGGAATTTTTGAATGAGTCGAGTCAGAGTCGGACTTTTAAACTTTGTTTTAAACTGTTTTCTGGTATTTAAATCTTGCAGCAAATTTTATGTAATAACATGGAAATAATACATTCTGTTAAAAAAAATTAAAAATACGAAAAGCTATCTTTATCAAAACCCAACACATTAACAATTAATAACATTACTTATGAAACTAGTAACAACATTTTAAAATTCTTAACATAATTTTACCCTGTAAAACTAATTCTGGCGTTGTGGAATTTAAATTAACATTTTTCTTAAGATAATGTGAGATGCTTCTTTTGGTATCTGACTTCACATGCACGTTTCTAAACTATCTTTTAAAATTCTCTTTTCTCCAGCTTTTTTACTCATTTGCATTTACCACCTGAAGATGAATTGACAAAGAATCGAAAATGTTTGTAATACATTCAGAACATACCTTTTTTTTTTTTTAATTGATTTTTACATAAAAAAGATCATTAAAACAATTAAAAATATAAAAAAGGTATAATTAAGCAAAGGAATTCTTTTTATTTTTAACCATATTTGCTTAAATATATATATATATATATATATATATATATAATTAATGGTTGTATAGTTTTAGCTTCCTTGATGTAAATCCACAGAAACACCTGAGTGCTCGATGAATGAACAGAGCATGTTTATAGTATGTTTATTTATACAAAAATTATTAGCTACATATGTGCATACATGTTTTTGCACCTCTTTTCAGAGATACCATGTCATCGAGCTAAAAAAAAAAAATCATTTTCCTAAACGATTTTTTTAGCCTGATAATGTGATATCTCTGAAAAGAGATACTGCAGAAATATGTATGCACATATTGTGACTAGTGAAAAAGCTTGCATATATACATACATAGACATCTTACTGCCCAACTCCCCACATAGTACCCTTGTAGCTTATGTCCCTGATACTAGCCCCCTACATCAAAGTGGTAATGTGCCTTGTTTGGGGTGAAAATGTAATAAAAAAAAATTTAAATAAATAAATAAACAATAGAATGCAGATTTTAGCAACTATGTCTTTATAAGTGAGAAGGCTCATTCTTCACGGTCATTTCATCATCCATCCAAACAAAGGTATACAAACATATCTTGAATTTTCCAAACTGATGATTCATCAGAAGTAAGATCAGAGCAACATCCAAAATAGTTCCGACATAAAAAAAAAAAAAATACATTTGTAAATATTTCTTTGAGTACATCATTTTCAAAAGAAATTGTGTTTAGAGTCAAAACTACCACCATCTTTAATCTAAGCAGAGTCAAACAAAATATGTTTATCTTTCCCTATAAAAAAAAACAAACTAAAATATTGAAACAGATGAACAGGGTGTATTATATGCTGGAACCGGGAATAGCTGAAGTATGCCATGGACTCAGCTGCTGATCAAAAGAGGTAGACCGCTTTGACACAAGATGCAATGAACTCTTTTGGAGCCAGCTCAACCCCACCTACACCCCCGGGAGAGAATGCCGTTACAATTACAGTATATCATGAGAGATAATAATTTTAAAATAAATAAATAGAACAGACAACCCAGGCGAAAACTCTTTTCTTCATGTGGGAAATTGTTAGTGAAGATGGAAAGTGGATCAATACATTATGATCTGGAAGTTTGGAAAGAATTGGTAAATCCAGGCAAGTTTATAATATCCACAAAAATACATAACCAAACCGATTGCTAAAAGATGGAGGAAACATCCGTTTTTTTTTTTTGGGGGGGGGGGGTCAATGGTGTATTCTTTATAATATTAAAAACATTTCGAACAAAATGTCTTCACTCATCAACATTTGCAATAAAAACTTGAACAAAATATTTTTTATGGATTATAAATACATTGATTATTAATTAAAGTCAATTAAGAACTCTGATATACATATAAAATATTCTTTATTTACTAGAAGCTAATCTTTCTTATGCTGAGATAGAATATATAATAAGACAACAAAAAAAATGAAAATGACACCTTTTCATTTGATTGTTTTAATAATGTTGCAATATGATTGCCGTAATACTGAGAATGATCATAAAGATTTGGACGATAATATTTATAGCCAGGGATGATAAGAAAAAACTAACCAGATGAAGATTGATTATTCATATTATTTGGATTCATCGAACTACTGTTCTCATCTTAAGTGTGATTTCCACAACGTTTCGGTTGATGTAATCTTCGACCTTCTTCAAGTGTATCTTGTCGAACTCGGGAATGTTTCTGTTGAAAAATCAATTGTAAAAAAGTGATATTCTCCTGAAGGTTGAAGGTTCAATTCTCAATGAGGGGCGACCAAAAAATACAATTGCGAATTACTTAGTACCTCTATTCAGTCATGGCTGATGAAACAAGAGCACGGTGCTCCAATGAAGTAAATAAAGGGTTCAGTTCGAAATTCATCCAAATTCCAGAGTTCGATAGAAACATTCCTGAGTTCGACAAGATACACCTGAAGAAGTTTGAAGATTACATCAACCAAAACGTTGTGAAAATCATGCTCAAGTTGGGAAACAGTAGTCTGATCAATCCAAATAATATGAAACTAACCAGGTACTAGAATCACAGAGTTTTTCAGTCATAGCTTTTAGTACTGACACAAGAAGAAGGTCACCGACTGGATTAATACTACCATTCTTTACAATCCAAAGTTTCTCTGACTTGATTGATGCTACTTATTTTTGCTTGGGGCAACTAATAGGTTGAGAAGAAAGTTCTTGCGAAATTTTTAATTATAATTTCAAATGATGTATTTTCAAATAAGTTTTCATTATAATACCTTTACTTTATATATCATTTTAAAGAGTGTTTTTTGCTCTATTTAATCGTTTAAATTACAATCGTTTTAAAACAATTATGTCTTATTTTCAGAAAATTGAATACAAGATGGAAAAAAGCAAGTTCATACAATTTTCTCATTTCAATTCAAGCTAGGCCAAAAAGCTGCTGAAACAGCTTGCAATATCAATGAAGCATTTGGCCCAGGAATCACTACTGAATGCACAGCACAATGGTGGTTTAAGAAATTTTGTGGTGGCGACAAGAGTCTTGAAAATGATGAGCATAGTGGTTGGCCATTGGATGTTGATAATTATCAATTAAGATCCTTTAGTCAAAGCCAATCCACGCACAACCATTCCATAACTTACTTCTGAATTAGACATAATGTATGCAACAAATTCCAACCACTTGAGAAAGATTGGAAAGCCAAAACAAAACTTGATAAATGGATGCCTCACGCATTGAACAACAGCCAAAAGAAACGCTGTTATGAAGTGTCATCTTACACAACAAAAATTTGTTTCTCGACCAGATTGTGACTTGCTATGAAAAGTAGGTTTTTGACAACAACTAGTGACGCTCAGCTCAGTGATTAGATGCCAACAGAGTTCCACAACACTTCCCGAAGCCAAAGTTGCACCAAAAGAAGGTCATGCTGATTGTTTGGTGGTCTGTAACCGGTCTTATTCATTACAGTGTTTTAAATACAGGCGAAACCATTATGGCGGAGAGTACTGTCAATAAATGGATGAAATGCAACAGAAACTTAAACAACACCCAGCATTAGTCAACAGAAAAGGCCCAATTCTCCTCTACGACAATGTCTGACCGCATGTTGCTAAACCGTCCCTGCAGAAATTGAACAAATTGGGCTACAGAAACTTTCTTATCTGGCAAACTCTCCAGATCTCTCCCCTACTGACTACCAGTTTTTCAAACATCAACAACTTTCTCCATGAGAAATTTTTCAAAATCCTAAGTGATATCAAAAACGCCTTCAGCAACTTCATCGCCACCAGAACGCAAGATTTTTATGTTACTGGCATAAATACACTTGTTTTGCGTTGGCAAAAGTGTGTTCATTCTAATGGTGCTTATTTTGATCAATAAATTTTTGTTTAAGACGAGATATGTTTATCTGAATTTAAAAGTAAAAAACCACAACTTTAATTTTTAATTAATTCTAATATTTGCAATTGAATAATTATCTCTTCTCTACAATTTTGCCACCCTTTTTAGATCATGTTTTTTACAAACTCTTTCAAAAGAAATAAAATTCCATAGTTGAGTTACCTCATAAAATGTCATGTATAGCGAAACATCTTTGGGTAATTTGGAAGGGAATCTTATCAAAATATCTGAAGACATTAAGTTGACATTTAGCTTGTTAATCATAACAAAATATTCATGGGGAAGGGGCAGATATATATAAGAGAGAAATAATAATCTGAAGATTTCTGTCTGTTAAAAAATTAATGAAATTTTGTTTTTTTTTACTTCATTATCTCTGCTGTTGCATGTGTGTTTTTGTTTACATGTAACTTTAATAAATACACATTGGTTTTTGTTTTTTTTAATTTACTACAAGGGATGTTCCAAAAGTATGTTGCTTATTTTTATTCCGCCTGAATGGATCAGAGGGAACTGCAAGTTGCATTATTATGATGACTGAATTTATGAAGCCATGACCTGAAAGAATCATCTCTCTGTTGTAGATATTGACAGTGTGAGACTCTAAGAAAGCAACCTCTGTCATGGACGTGCATCAGAAGCAGAAATGCCTCATTATGCAGAAAAAATTAATCCGATGAACATTTAGCAGTGCTTGTTGACATTCCTGCATTTTGTGATAAAATTCAAGCTCAAGTTGGCAGTTCAGACCTGACACTTGAAATGTGTTGACGTGCTATCTTCTCTCTGTCTAAATAGAATGTTAAAGTGCTGAAGTGAACTTGTTTAAGTTACCTGACAAAGTTTATTATGCTGAAGTGATTGCAACTAAATTACCTGACGAATTTGTATCTCACTGAGAGAAATCTACTTCAAGTAAATCCAAGAACTTGACAGTTAAACATGTTAGAAATTTACCAGTTTATAGGAGAGACCATACATGTGGGAAATATCCTCACTAGGAAAGATTAAATTGCAAGTGTCTATCACTATAACTAGAAATTTTCTTCTAAGATCTGAAGAAAATGGATGTGTCTCAAACTGCAGCTTTTCCAAGTCAAAAGAAAAGAATATTTCTATTCTGACTAGACTCAAAGAAGAAACTAGGAAGTATTTTTTTTTTTTTTTTACTGGACTTCTTGCCTCTTAAGAGAACGTTATTATACGAAGAATTACAGGTATTTTTTTATACAGATAATCCCTTCAGGAAAATGAAGAAATAAATTCCTCACTATAAAAGAACACTCTCGGAACATTATTTCAGATAATAAGTTATCTTTGTCTGCAGATATTACAACTATCTATCAAGAGGACTTTTATTTTAAAATAGACATTTCAAAACGTAAGCTTAAATTGTAAACAAAGGGACAAAATCTTTTCGACTTTGCTAAAGTATTTCGACCTTTCTGATAAAAAATAATAAAAGATAACAGCCAACCATGGTTCTCCCCAGAATGTGCTGCTGCCATTGCACACAGAAATCACTTTCTCCATAGCTACCAACGTAATAGATGTATTGAGACTAAAGCTGCTTTCAGGACTGCCAGCAACCACTGTAAAAGAGTAATAAAAAATGCAAGAGAGCTATATGCTTAGTCTGTTAAATCAAAAGTAGCTGAGCAGCGGCTTGGTTCCCACCAGTTTTAGCAAATAGCAAACAGGATCCTGAACAGAAGCGTGCGTTTTATCCCAACTATCATCAATGGACCTGAGGTCATCTCGTCAGCATCAGACAAAGCTAAACTATTTGCCAAGAACTTTGGAGCTAATTCTACCCTATGCAACGAATGCCATCAACTCCCCGTATTTCCTCCTATAACAGACAACACGCTATGCAACATACAAATATCTGTGGGTGATGTCGCCAAGCTAGTCAAGAACCTTGATTCCAGTAAAACAACTGGCCCTGACGGCATTCCAATTATAGTGTTGAAAAAGTTTCAACCAGAACTTGCCCCTATACTTACAAAACTGTTTAAGTGTTGTCTTAAGAGAATTGCTTCCCAACACCATGGAAAACCTCATCAATATGTCCTGTATTTAAGAATTCAGGTGACAGGTCATCTCCCTCTCAGTACAGACCAATAAGTCTCCTGTGTATCATGAGTAAGTTGCTGGAATCTATTAAATAAAGAAGTAGTCAATTACCTCAGCAGAAATAACCTTCTTAGTAACATGCAATATGGTTTCCGTTCTGCTAGGTGTACAGCAGATGTGTTAATGGTTATATCTCTTAGGATTAGTGAATCTCTTGATAAAGGTTTTCTTTCGAGAGCAATTGCTTTTGACATATCAAAGACCTTTGATAAGGTATGGCATAAAGGCCTACTTCACAAGATTTCCAGCTACGGTATTACTGGAAATGTTTTCTTAATTATTAAATCATTTCTCTCTGATAGGCTCATAAGAGTAGTGGTTGATGGGCAGAAATCAGAAGCTAACAGTATTAATGCTGGAGTCCCCTAGGCGTCCATCCTGGGCCCAACTCTCTTCCTGATCTACATCAATGATCTCCCAAAACACATACTTAAATCATTCGTTGACATCTATGCTGATGACACGACCATCTATGGCAACACATCAAAGGCTGTAAATGACAGAGTTCTCTCTGATTCTCTCTCCTCTGATCTTGAGCGTGTGGTACAATGGGGGAAGAGGTGGCTGGTTACTTTTAATGCATCTAAAACCAAGCTTCTATCTTTACATCATCAACGCTCTGATCCCCATCTGGCATTAATTGAAATGGATGGCTCTCATCTTGGGGAGGCTCCATGTTTTGACAAGTTTCTAGGATTTACCTTTATTCCTGATCTGAAATAGAACACGTACATCAAATCTGTTGCCAAGGTTGCTGGGAAAATGGTGGGATCCTTCTACTGCTCCAGTAGATATCTCACAACTGATGCAATTCTCTATCTATATAAAAGTCAAGTACGTCCAAGGATGGAGTACTGCTGCCACATCTGGCCAGAAACTTCTAAAAACAGCCTATCCTGCCTTGACAGAGTACAAAATAGACTTCGTAGCCTAGTGGGGGCTGCCCTTTTCTCTTCCCTGCAACCTCTGTCCAACAGAAGGGATGTTGCGAGCCTGTCATTGTTTTATCGTTATTTCCATGGGAAGTGCTCATCTGAGCTTCAATCTCTGGTCCCCCCCCTCACCAATCTTTCACGAAAAACACCCGTCTAACTGAAACCACCGTCAGTAATTTTCCCCACTCTTTATCTGTGCCTAAATCAAAATGTAGATTCCATGAACAAAGCTTCTTTCTTAGAAATGCATGCCTGTAGAACTCTCTTCCATTGTTACCACACAAAGGACTTTCTTTGTAGCTGAGAGCAAAATCTTTGCAGCAGACAGCCCGTGAACTGCTTTATTTGGCTCTAAGTTTCTTTTTTTCTTTTCCTAATAAAATGGTTTGTTTGTTTCTATCCACCAAGTCTTTTCTCGTTTCATTTTTTTGTAGCTTTTGTCTTTATATCGGTAACGTTTTTATGTCTCGAAGTGACCTTCATTGGAAGCGATGGTAATAATTTCAACACAAAGATTCTATGGAACCTGAGTAAAAAAAAAAAAAAAGAAGATTTTTCTACAGAAATTGGGTTCCCACCCCCTCCTAGTATAGTCACATTCAGTTTATTTCATGCTGTTTGTTGTGCTCTCTGGCCTTTTTTCTAACCTTTGCCAGTTTTGGCTGCCATATTGTCTTCTGGGTAAAATTTTGGCATTTTTTTTTTTTGTTTTAGTACCAAGGAGCAGATTACATCATCATTGGTTTTCCTTTTAAGGAAATATGTAACCATTAGGATTTGTTCAATTACTCCCTCCCTTGCCTTGTTATCTGTCGTCTCTGTCTTGCTCACTCCCCTCTCATTCGCTCTGTCTCTTACTAGCATAAGTCTTGGTGAGCTGTTTGGGGAGGCGGGGGGTAGCTGCATTAAAATGGCTTTCTCTGCTGCTACTACTGCTTTGTTGGTACCGAGGAGGAAGTTAGCTAGCGACAAAATATTGACTATGTTTAAATTTTTAGAGTTGCAGAAAGAGGTTGGGGTATCTAGTTTGGTATTATATGAAAATCAAATTGATGATTATATTAAATCTGTGAATCTTTTAGAAGAACAGATTGTCCAGGTTTATTTGATGGAAGAGATTGATGAGACTACAATTTATTCCTTTAATAAAGAATGTACCCTGTTCTGGATACAAGTGTTGGAAAAATGTCTAACTTACGACCTTCTAAGGGTGATGATTCCATTGAACGCTGGTCTCTATTGTGAAAACCAAAGGTCCTAACTTAGTCCCTAAGATTGAGTGCTTTAAGTTCAATAATAATGATCTGGAGACTGATGTTGGCCTTTTTGAATTTCAGTAGGGAATTTCAGAATTGTGTAGCTAATGCTGACTCCAACGCTTTAAAGCTAGTTGCTTTGAAAAATAACATAACTGGTTATACCTTCCAGTTAATAAACATTTGACAGTATCTGATGAAAACTATCAGGTAGCTCTAAACATAAGGATATAATTGACTTGATATTTTCTTCTATATTATGTACTGACAGACTAAGTAATGTTTTTGCCATCAGGAACCTTCTGATTATTTTGAAGGCTCAGATATATGAGCTTAAAAATTTGTTTGGGATTGGATTTTTTGGAGATTGAATCCTAGGAATAAATTGCTTAGTTACATAGTTTTTGGCAAGTTACCGGCTTTCTTTAAGATAGAATTAGTTCACAAGGTTGGAAATAATTATCCATCCCCTTGAGGAAATATTAGATAATTGGGGTTGGTATTACTAGACATATAGATTCGAAAAAGTTGTCAAAAAACAAATATATAACAAATAAATGTTATTAAAGGCAAGATAAGTTACTTTTCTACTTAACTGGATACTTTTTAGTGTTTTTATTTAATGTAACATGTTTATTCAGCTCGAAAAACATACAGTGTTTACCGATGTACTAGAAGATTTAAAATGGCGCCCAGCGCCCAGCTCTCTCTTGAACACGATAAGTTTGGGAACATGAGTTTAAAATAATAAACTACACAAAATACTATTAGAAACCCACCGAATATATGTCAGCCTATGTCATGGTAACATATGGAGCGAGTTTCTAACAGTATTTTGTATAGTTTTTTTAAATTTTTAACTCATTTTTCCAAACTTACCGTGCTCAAGAGAGAGTCTGGCGCCATTTTAAATTTCCAAATACATCGGAAAACACTGTTTTTCAAGCTGAATAAACATGTTACATTAAATAAAAACAAAAAAATATCCAGTTAGGTAGAAAAGTCACTTATCTTGCCTTTAATAACATTTATTTGTTATATATTTGTTTTTTGACACCTTTTTCGAATCTATGTGTATAGTAATACAAACCCAATAATTGTTCTGAAATTTCACATACATTGGCATTTTATTAGCAAGATTCTTACCCTCATAAGGTTGTGAGTCCTGTTAAGAAGTTTTCTCATAAGTTTAAGTATACCTCTGCTACCAAAAAATCTTCCCTCTTGAAGAATTTTTATACCAAAGCGACTAAAGCAAATTACAGTTGTAATTGTTGCAGAGCTAATTGCCATCAGGATTATTCTTGTAATTCTTATCCTATTGATGCTGTAAGGTTTAAAAGATGCAAAGAATTGGGGTTGTGCTCTAAATGTTCGTGTTCTCTCCATGATGAGAAAAATGTTTTTCTGACAAGAAGGAATTTGGTACCTGTTGGACTTGCAAAAGAGGGAAACATTGTAGAATTTTGTACCCTAGTTCAGTTAGTTCCCCTACAATGGCTAATGCCTGCTGGCTTAATAAGAGTTCGTCAATTTTACCAGTTGTTAAAATCTGTCAATATAGAGTGTTACAAGCAAGTATCCGTCAATTGTTTTCTCGATACATGTAGTGAGAGATCTTATATTTTTTATTTTTTATTTACATGGGGGTCACCACTTATCAAGGCCCAAAGGCCATTCAGGGATAAGGGTTATTGCGTGTACAGTAATCAATAA
The DNA here is from genome assembly GCF_053919585.1 of Euprymna scolopes. Classification (NCBI taxonomy): domain Eukaryota; kingdom Metazoa; phylum Mollusca; class Cephalopoda; order Sepiida; family Sepiolidae; genus Euprymna; species Euprymna scolopes. The sequence continues at coordinate 125,153,908 of NC_136491.1, forward strand.
GATAGTATGGTAGTAATCATTAGTATTGGGGTTTTTGATAGAGTGTCTTACTTAAGGGGGCGGTTTGTCAGGAGTTTGTTTATGTTGGACTTGAAGACGTCCAAGTTGTAGTCAGGTGGGAAACAGGCAAGCGGAAGAGAGTTCCACTGGCATGCAGTTTTAAGAAAGAAACTTTGCTCATGGAATCTACGTTTGGATTTAGGCACAGATAAAGAGTGGGGAAAATTATTGACAGTAGTTTCAGCAAAACGGGTGTTTCTCGTGAAAGATTGGTGAGGGGGGGGCGAGGGATTGGAACTCAGACGAGCACCTGGAAATAACGATAAAACGACAGGCTCGCAAAGTCTCTTCTGTGGGAGGGAAGAGAAAAAGGGCATCTTCTGTGGCAAGAAGGAGAAAAAGGCATCCCCACTAGGCTACGAAGTCTATTTTGTACTCTGTCAAGGCAGGATAAGTCTGTTTTTAGAAGTTTCTGCCCAGATGTGGCAGCAGTACTCCATCCTTGGACGTACTTGACTTTTATATAGATAGAGAATTGCATCAGTTGTGAGATATCTACTGGAGCAGTAGAAGGATCCCACCATTTTCCCAGCAACCTTGGCAACAGATTTGATGTACGTGTTCCATTTCAGATCAGGAATAAAGGTAAATCCTAGAAACTTGTCAAAACATGGAACCTCCCCAAGATGAGAGCCATCCATTTCAATTGATGCCAGATGTGGATCAGAGCGTTGATGATGTAAAGATAGAAGCTTGGTTTTGGATGCATTAAACGTGACCAGCCATCTCTTCCCCCATTGTATCACGCGTTCAAGATCAGAGGAGAGAGAATTAGAGAGAACTTTGTCATTTACAACCTTTGATGTGTTGCCATAGATGGTCGTGTCATCAGCATAGATGTCAACGAATGATTTAAGTATGTGTTTTGGGAGATCATTGATGTAGATCAGGAAGAGAGTTGGGCCCAGGATGGACCCCTGGGGGACTCTAGCATTAATACTGTTAGCTTCTGATTTCTGCCCATCAACCACTACTCTTATGAGCCTATCAGAGAGAAATGATTTAATAATTAAGAAAATATTTCCAGTAATACCGTAGCTGGAAATCTTGTGAAGTAGGCCTTTATGCCATACCTTATCAAAGGTCTTTGATATGTCGAAAGCAATTGCCCTCGAAAGAAAACCTTTGTCAAGAGATTCACTAATCCTAAGAGATATAACCATTAGCACATCTGCTGTACACCTAGCAGAACGGAAACCATATTGCATGTTACTAAGAAGGTTGTTTCTGTTGAGATGGTTGACTACTTCTTTATTTAATATGGATTCCAGCAACTTACTCATGACACACAGGAGACTTATTGGTCTGTACTGAGAGGGAGATGACTTTTCACTTGAATTCTTAAATACAGGGCATACTGATGAGGTTTTCCAGGGTGTTGGAAAGCACTTCCCCTTAAGGCAACGCTTAAACAGTTTTGTAAGTATGGGGGCAAGTTCTGGTTGGAGCTTTTTCAGCACTATAACTGGAATGCCATCAGTGCCAGTTGCTTTACTGGAATCAAGGTTCTTGATTAGCTTGGCGACCTCACGCACAGATATTTGTATGTTACCTAGCGTGTTGTCTGTTATAGGAGGAAATACAGGATTGTCATTGTCGCATAGGGTAGAATTAGCTCCAAAGTTCTTGGCAAATAGTCTGATACTGACGAGATGACCTCAGGTCCATTGATGATAGTTGGGATAGAACGCACGCTTTTGTTCAAGATACTGTTTGCTATTTGCCAGAACTGGTGGAACCAAACCGCTGCTCAGCTACTTTGGATTTAACAGACTGAGCATATAGCAATCTTGCATTTTTTATTACTCTTTTACAGTGGTTGCTGGCAGTCCTGAAAGCAGCTTTTGTCTCAGTACATCTATTACACTGGTAGCTATGGAAAAAGTGATTTCTGTGCGCGATGGCAGCAGCACATTCAGGGGAGAACCATGGCTGGCTGTTAGGTTTTTGTTGGAATTTTTTTAATGGTATGAATCGGTCTATGCCTATAATTAACTATTCGGTCAGGTCTGATACTATAGAGGACACATCCTTTTCAAACATGGAATGCAAAAGTAGGTCAGATATGAATGTACGGAAGCTATCCCCGTCATCCATAGAGTTTTGATATACAGTACGGTGGAGAGGTACGTCTGAAGTCTTATTACATTTCATTTTTATCTTAACTGCTACAACAGAGTGGTCAGACGATCCCAGAGGAGATAGAACGGAACATGAACACAGCTCAGGGGAACTTGTGAGGAAAAGGTCTAGAAAGCTTGCATATTGACCGGATGTATCGGGCACACGGGTGGGTTCGTGAACAATCTGAGTGAGGTCATAGGCAATGGCAAAATCATGACAAAACCTCCCCTCGTCATATTTATCTCTTAGCCTGTTGGATAAGTTTCCTGGTTTAGTTTTTCTCTTAAAGGATCATAAATTTTTAATTAAAACTTTTTTGGGGAAAGAGCTAAAAAAATTTTTTAAGAAATTGACCTTAACGTGAAGTTCTCAAGGAATCCATCCTGTGTTTTTCTTGATTTATGAAAATTTAGATCTTACTTTCCGTATTAATGGATTGACTTCTGTAATTGAAGATCTTATGAAACATTAAGTTCTGCTAGCTACTGATTATTCTGAGTTGAATGACAACACATTGCTCGTCCATGGCCTATTGGGAGTTAATGTGATTAAATTCCTAGGACCGATGAATGTAAGCCGATTTAGAGGGGAGACATGCTTGGGAGTTCCCTCAGGACAAGGTTTTGTTCGGAAGTATAGTTGACTTTAGATCTCCTCAGACTGAAGAATGGATTTCGAATTATCGTCAGATTGTCGACAAATATTCTTCTTGTAATATTACTCATATTTACTTTGTGTTGAACAAAATCAGAATACGCTGAAATTTGGAATGGTTATGAAGAGTCTTCTGTTGATAAAACCGTTGATAAGTTGTATAGTTTAGAGACGATGGGTATCATGGAAAATGAGTTCAGTGACTACAATAAGAAGAAAGTTCAAACCTTTCATTCTTCTATTAGCTTTGTCGAAACTTATCACATAAGTTTACCCTGGAACAAAGATAAACTAAATACTGTACCCTCTAACTACCAGGTAGCCCCGTCAGTGTTAGCTCGGGTTTCTCGTAAATTATCTGAAAGGGATTTATACCTTGAATATTGTCAGGTGTTTTTGGAACAAGAGAAGGAAGGTATAATCGAGAGAATAAATGTTGATCCTTCTAATTTTAGTGAGTACACTTGTATTTCACATCGTCCAGTGTTTAAACAAGACTTACAGTGTACAACAAAGATACATCCTGTTTTCAATTGTTCTTTGAGCACAGACGGAAAACCTCTTAATGATTGTGCTTATGCCGGAGTAAATTTGTACTCAGATATGCTCGAATTGATACTCAAATTCAGGACTAATCGGTTCGTCCTTTTGGCAAACATCATAATGGCTTTTCTGATGATTAAGCTAAAAAAATGAATTCGATAAAAACTGTTTCTGTTTTTTTTTGAAGCTTGAAAATAGATGAGTATCTTTTAGGTACACGACTTTCATATTTGGGTTTGTTAGTCCATTTATTTTAAATTACATTGTGAAGTACCACGTGGAGAAATATCCACAGTCCTTGTAAGGATTTTTTACTTGAAAGTTTTTACATTGACAACTTACTAAAGACTCACCAATCTCCCGCCCATCTTCTACAGTTATATTTAGACGCTGTAGCTTTTATGCATGAAGGTTTTTCTTTGAAAACTTGCTGCAGTAATAGTGAACTGATTGTGCAGCGTATGAAACTTGATGACGATTACTCCTAGATGGAAATACGTATGAAAGGTTTTGAGTTACCTTTCCGACCCTTTATCTGACAAGATGAAATTAAGTTCTTGCATAGTTGGAAGGAATGTCTACTAAATATGACATCTTGTCTGTGAATTCCTCAGTCTTTCATCAGATAGAATTGGTATTACCTGTAACTATTAAATGCCCGATAATTCTCAGCAAGCTCTGAAAATTAGGGATTTCCTAGGACTAGAATATTCCACATGATATTTTGGTATCTTGTAAGAGTCTTTACGAAGAGCTAATTGGTATTGGAAAGCTTGAGTTAAGCAGATACTCTGTTAATAGAAATTCTGTTGCGGTCTTCATAGTATTTTGCGACGCTTCAAATCAGGCTTATGATATTGCTGAATATTTATATCAGCATGGTGAAGCTGATTTAATTTTTGCCAAGGCAAAGGTAACTCCTTCTGCTCAGAGGATCTTACCCACATTGAAATTATTAGCTGTTTATGTGTGTGTCAAACACGTTTCTGTGCTGGTTAGTATGTTCTCTTCTAAGATGTTGAGTGAAATCATTATAACCGTGGATGCTCAAGTTGGTTTTCTTGGCTTCTGTCCAATACTATTAACTCAAAGTGTCAATTTACCAGAAATTGTTTAAAGCATATTAAAACAATGATGGTTGATTTATGTAACAGGGACTATAACGCTAAGTTCAAATATATCAACACAGGAGATAATCCTGCAGACTTCATCACGTGAAATATCTCTCAAAATAAATTTAGAAGGGAGATGGAATTTTGGTTGAGACATACTGTCTGGTTAAAGAGAGATAACTTGAACTGGCCTACTTTTGGCTTGGAGTGCCTTCGCTCAACCAATAAAATACTCGCTAATGCATACAATAGGTGTAAGGAGGAGTTGAATGATCTTTCTGTAATCAATACAGAAAGATTTTTTTTCTTTAAAAATAAGTTGATAAGAATATTGACTTTAGTTTTTAAATTTATATTTAAAATAAAAATTGTCGATTGTGATTTTAGTCTTAAGGCCAAATCTTATTTAATTAGGCTTACTCAAAGTAAATTTCTGGTCAGGGAAAAGAATTATTTGGATAAATCCTCCTGTAATGAGATCACTTTATTGGTATCTAAATTCAATTTATATCTGGATGACGAAGGGTTGATATCTTCTCAGAGATAAATTGACAACTGTACATCTTTTTGTGAAGATATTATATCCTATTTTGTTGCCTAGGTCATGTCATGTGACTCATTTGATTGTCATGGATTGCCATATTAGGTGCAAACATTTAGGAATAGCTGCAATTCTTCCCAAGCTGCGCCTCTCAGGATTTTGGTTACCTAGGGCCAGACAGGCCATCAAAATGGTAATCTCTGGTTGTACTGTCTGTAAAAGGTACAACATTCTGTCCTTTAAGTACCGCTAGATTACTAACTTGCCCAAGCATCGGATTAACTTGGTTAAGGTTTTCTTGCATACGGGTATTGACTTTACGGGTCACTTGTTGGTTTAGGAAGGTGACGAAACTAAGAAAATGTATATATTGATATTCACATCTGTTAATGTCAGAGCCATTCATCTGGAGCTTGTGCCTTACATGTCTGTTCGCTCTGTGCCTTTTTGAGATTCTTTAATGTTTGGAGTTCCTTCACACATTTATTCTGACAATGCGTGTTCCTTTGTAGCTGGTTGTGGCTTGAGAGTAAGTTTATTTGTCGGATGAATTTAACAAAAATTATAACACTTATGGCATAAAACATCAGACCATACCTATGTATTCGGCGGTGTGGAAAATTAATTAAGGTGGTTAAGAACTGTCTTTTCAAGGTACTTTGATGAAGGAAGTTGGATTATTTCCAACTCATAACGGTCTTGTCTGACTTTCAAGTGTCTATTAATGACAGACCTATAACTTATCGTTGTTCTGGCGATTCAAGTTTGGAGGTAATTACTCCTAACACATATGTCCATCCTTTCTGCAAAAATTCTGTATTTTTGAATGTAGAAGATGTTTTTGTAAAACATCCTTCTGGCAGAGAAGAACTCGTGAGAAGTTTGCAGTGGCGAGAAGAATTTTTGCTTCAGTTTAAGCAGATGTGGTATGAGAGTTATCTCTTGGGATTAAGAGAACTGTCATGTGATTTGTATCAGGCTGAATTTGATAATAGAATCAAGATCAGTGATGTGCTTTTGATAAAAAAAATACAGTAAAGCCACATCCTTATTAGAGACTTCAACATTCCTATCCGTCACGGTTAACCACCTGATGAAGACCAGAGGAATAATTGGCCGAAACATCATGAAACACAACTAGAAGATGAGGATAATAGTCCGCAAATAATTAAAATAAAATAAATAAAGCTGTAGTGTTGCTTTCTTTAGAGCGACAACTCTATCGTTCCACCCTGAACAGCATATATTTTGACCAATGTCTTCTTGTACCAGGTTTTATTCATACAAAAGTGCTAACAAACTTTTAAAAGAACGGAGGGTTGGGTGGGTAAAAAAAAAAAAATTTACAAAATGGCCGTTTAATTAGTGTAAAGATTTCTATCATTTAATTTGCTCAAAACTCTAAATATATTATCTAGATTATTATTAATTAATGCATGTGAAAGAATATTCAATTCTAAACAAAATGGCGGTATTTTGAGGATTTGAAGTTTTTGTTTTTAAATATGAACATTTTAGTAAAATTATCATTAAATCTATGATTACGCAAAGCGTTTTATTGTGTGTATTGCTAGTAGTAGTAAAGACGTTACTTATTTGAATTGAAAATTTTGAAAAGATTGAATCAATATCCCAAAACACATATTCATAATGAACATACAGTAATTCAACAGTTTAATTGCTGTGGGTTTCATAGTCTTCGTAAAGTACAGAAGTTTATATCATTTTAAAACAGGACTAAAAAAAATGTTTACGAAAGAAGAAATGTTAGTTTTGCAAGGAATGAAAAACTTGCAAAACATTGTTGATGACACTTACAAAAATATTTCAAATTATGTTAAGTAAAAATCACTTTACATAAAAATTTCGAAAAATATTTTTCATAATAAATTTTAAAATTTTAAATCATATGAATGCTTTGAGACTATAAAATGAAATATTTTTTGATTTAACAAAAAGAAAACATTTGTTGTATGAAAAGAAATGTGTAAAGATATAAACAAGCAAGGGTCTTTCAAAAAGTTCTAAACTTCGTCCGAAAAAAGTTGTAGAAACAAAACAGTTTGCTCTTGGCTTTCTTTTTTCTTTTTTTTTTTTCAGTTTATAATGATTATCATTTTATTTTTATGTTTTTTACTCTTATTCACTCCAAACAAGGCGTATTGAACCTAAGGAGCTACTATTTGGGATCATGTCTACAGGGAACTATGTAAGAAGATGAGCAATATATCTGTTTATATTACATTCAAAATTCTTCATGTTAGTAGTCAGGCAAGCAGGAAGCAAGGAGAAATTTTCAAAGTCTAACAGCCCAAGAGAAAAAGAGTTTCTCAAAACCTCTACAGTGAAGGGGTGGGATTTTTCTGCTAGGCAGGTTTGTTGGGGGTATGCATGTAAAGGAGGGTACAAGTCCAATGAGCTCATCAGAGCATATTCCATTAAAGTATTTCTAAAATAGGCACATGGATGCAACATGGTGTCGATGGGTCAGAGGTTGGAGTTGGGTTGATAGTACAGTTCTATTAGAAGGGAGACTCTTACGAACCATGCCTACGAGTGAGAGATGAATGGTGGATACACCAGTCCAAATGTGGAAACAATACTCCATGACTGGGCGAATGATGGCTTTGTAGAAGTACAGGATACTCTCAGGTGTCGGTAGTTTTCTAACACTGTAACGGAATCCATCTTTATTGCAGCAGTCTTGGCAATGTCCTCAATGTATTATGCCTTCAGAACCCCCCAAAATAGAAACCATGAACATGTCAACAGAGGTTGCTTGCTTGAACTTCTTCAGGAGATGGTGAACCATTGTTTGTACTGTTTAATTTAAATTTTTGATTCAAGTTTAACATGGTGAATCAAATTTTATCTGGATTTATTAATCTGTGGTGAAAATTCCCAGTGTTCGCAGGGGAGCGAATCAGAAGTGTCCTGAAAATATCAAATCATTTCAGTTTGTGTTCTGGCGCCAACACTTTTTAGACCTATCCTGCAAACAGTTTGCTCATCTCCAAGATCTCCAAGATCTCATGTTGATAAAATGAGAATTAAAACGTATGGACTTAACTATATACTGAACATAAAGACATATCAATCAAAATTATACAGTGAATGACATGAACTTGTCTCAGTGATGTGATGACCTGACTGAAGCAGGTAATGTTCTGGGTCGTATCTGCTCCATTTCTTCAGTTGTAAGGGGAGTTCTCAGTATTTATCAGTCTTATTGCATATTAACTATCCAGAGTCATTTCCTGTTTTAAATAATTTAAAAAGTAGACAGTGTTAGGGAATTTGGCAACTCTGCCTAATTACATTCTTTTAATCTATTTGAAAACCATACTAATCTTATGTGTCCTTTATGTAGTTCAATCTTATTTTATTTATCATATGTGAAAAAAATCATATTTTAGGAACTCTGTTAACATTCATTCATTTTCTTTTCCATAGTTTATCTAATTTATTACATCTAATATTCATTATTTCTGTGAAAATGTTTCTGTAAATAAAAATATGTTTAAAAATATGTAAATAAACATATTTCTTTGAAAAAAAAAAGTTTACGAATATTTTTATTTATTATATTTACATACAACATTTTGCTTTTGCCGTACATTTTTAGAATTATAGCAAAAAATAAAGTGTAACGTGGGTACTTCCGCAGAAATAAACAAAGGAAAGAAAGAAATATCTGACTCGGCACTTTTTTTCATGTGCTAATGAAATGCATTTATTCGTAGTTCTTCCAAACGCATTTCATTATCTTGCAAAAGTCGTTTCGTATACATATCTGCTTTTTAAAAGTCTTTTTCCTTGATGGCCATTAGTCAGTGCTTTTTCGCCCTCGACTTTACAAATCCATCTTGCCCGGCACACACTTTTCTTCTCTCGACTACATGGTGTATTTTCCTCTCCTTTTCATTTGATGCAAGTTTGCGCACACTTGCTAATTTGCATATGTGTTTTAACGACTACTGCTGCTTTTCTAACATGTGCCCACACACGCTCTGTTAAAAAAGTTATCTTTTTTCATCAAAAAGATTCAGCAAAAATGAAATGAAACAAAAAGAAAACACGTGTCCAGAAGCCAACTTTCACAGTATATAACTAAAAATGCAGACTTTGAACAAGTGAAAAATCTTTATAAATGTATCATGTCATCTTGTGTTAAATGAAAATCATAATGGATGCAATAATTATGAGATCAAACCAGTATAAACATTAAGCAAAATCCACCAACACATACAAAAATGACATGAGAAAGTGAAACTTTGTTCATATAAGATTAATTTTAACAGTTAACACATTAAGGCTTTTAAATATAATTTATAGCATTACAATGATCACGAATGAGGTTTCTTTTTATAGTAAATCCATAAGAAAAAAATTAAGATTTGAAGCATGTAAAAACAGACTGAAACATGATTTGATCATAGGGTAAAAATTTAGTTTACAAAATTTGGAATTTTTTCATGAAAAACACCTCAAAACTCTATATTAAGCTCATCATATTGACGAATCGCCCTTTTTGTTTAGGATTGGACTGTTTTTATATGCATAGACACACAATATTGTATGCATAAAGTTGAAAAACATCAACATCAAAAACAGAAATCGTTCATCACTGAAAATAGCAACCTAACTTGAAGTAACCTGAAAAAACTATTGATAACACAAGAAAGAATTGTAAAGAGAAAATTTTTAATTTACATCCAAATTTTATCAAAATAATCCAAAAAAATAAATGAGTTACTGCAAGTTGAAATTGAAGAGAATTTTACTATATTTACTAATTTTCATACATAAAACTCTAGGCTGGTTTGTGATACCTGATTCTATACATTCTAGCATTTGGATTTTAAAAAGGAAGGGTGTGCTTTTCAAGACTCTGTAAAATACATTTTTTTTAATTCACAAAATTTAAATAATTATTATTATTTTTTAAATGAAGACATGCACTTAATGACAAACATTTTGGGGTTTTTTTTTTTTGGTTTTTTGAGTTGCAGTCGGATAATTTTCACCAATTCTTAATGCAATGAATTTGTTTTGATCCAGACTGTACAGCCTCGATATGAACGCACAATTTCCCAAAATTTGCAGAGGCAAAAAAAAAAAAAAAAAAAAAAAAAAAAAAGGTAGTTGTTTACTAATAGATACAGAGTTGATGAGAAAAATAAGACCTAAACATATAGGCATGCGCACAAACATGGATGAAACTCTGGTGGAATAGAATGAGACACAAACATATGCACATACACATTATGCGTGTGGAGGAGAACAAATCAAAACTAGAGGCAGTGATAAAAACAAAAGAGGAGAATAGCTGTAAATATGCACGTTGTTTCGTACTATATTATTCCATCGAAGAAATAAGGTTGCATGATAGAGAGAAGAGAGAAGGAAGAGCCAAGTCTTCTAAAAGACATGTTGTGCAATGGCTATTGATTTCTAGCAGCAAGCAGAATCTGATCCTAACATTACACATTGCTTGAATGAAAATGCTCTACTCAAGTGTCACACCATGGTTTAATAATAATTGAATAGGTTTCGTAATAGCTTTCTTTTGATAACATTCAGATGGAAATTTCAAGATTACTAGAAAATTGCAATCTCTCCATTTCCAGAGTTTATCTTTGTTCTTATTATCATTATCATCTTTATATTTTTCTTTGTCTATCCGTTCGGCTTTTTCTGAAAAACTACAAGTCCGATCTAGTTGAAATTTTGTATGAATTTTTGCTATGATAAGATGAAGCAGACTAAGTATTATGGTATCTGTTCGATGCACAGTTAGGGATTAATAGAGATTATTCACCAAAATACCATATTTATTTTAGAAATTTTCTTGGAATCTACTGGGCTGATCTTGCTGCAATTTTGTATGAACCTTTGCTATGACAAGGTGATGTGCAGTTAGGGATTAATATGGATTAGCATTTAATTAAAAAATGAGCACAAATTTAACCATATTCAACCATCAATTTGGCATAAATCACTCATTCTAAATCAACAGTATATAACTTTTGCCCATTTTTAATGTGCAAAAATCTAGTTATTACTACTATTAATATTACTACTACTAATAATAGTATCATCAATAATAATAACACAAATAATAAAACATAAAATTTAAAAAAACAGAGAGACTTAAATGAGAATTGATATCTTCATGCCCAGAAATTGGATTACGGAAATAACACTATAGCATATCATGCAATCTCGTTTTGAGGGTGTCAGATATAAAAAGATAGTGAGAAAATAATTAAGGTCTAGGTGTATTGATGAATCACAATTCTCAACATCTAACCAAGAAAGTTTCCATTGAAGGAGAAATCCCAACTATAAAAATAAGGGAATAACGCAATGACTATTCAACTTTTAAAAGGTCCGATTACAATCTAAGAAATCTTTTTATTATTTGGATTCTTCGGGTTACTCTTCTCATGTTCAGTATTATTTTCACAGTGTTTCGGTCGATGTAACCTCTGACCTCCTTTAAGTGCAGCTTGTCAAACTAAGGAATCCAGATAAAATCTCAAATGGAACTCTTTATTTAATCCATCGAGGTAGTATGTTCTCGTTCTGTCAGTCATGACTGGTTAGAAATCCTAATCAATTAATTCACAAGTATCCGTTGAGTGTCACCCTGACGATTGAACCTTCAACCTCCAGAAGAGTGTAACTTATAACTGAATTTTACCAAGTCTTTCATCCACTACACAACGAATTATCAATTTCCTTTCTAACAACTTATATAAACATTTTATTTTACAGTGTTTTCATTCTTTAACAAATAAAATCAAGACAATTCAATTTTTTTTTAATTGTTAACTTGAATATATTAATGAAAATGACTATCTTTTATTTTTTTTTATTTTTCGTAAATGATTTCAGAGAGAAGCAAAACTGAACAAAAGATTGTTAATTCTGATTTATTCTATTAGCAAGTATCGAAGAGAGGTAATAGTGGGCTAGTGGTTAACGACACAGACTGACAACCTGGGTGTCCCAAGTTCAAATCCAGTTTGTTCCACAAAAATTACTTTCACTTAGGATGTTGGCAACCTTCACATGGTACCTTCCGTAATCCTCAATGGCTTGCTAGAAATAATTCTGACTTGAAAAATGATCAGGAAAACCAATGCCAACAATAGAATTTTCGGATTCATATGATACTAGCCGGGGTTCCCAGCATTGCCCGGGTGTTTGGAGGTATGTGTTGAGAATTTAAAAAAAAAAAAAGTGGTAGTAGGCAGGCAGGCTCGAACCCGTACCGTGAAGGAGGAGAAAAATGAAAAAAAAAATGTGATGTCTTTGCTGTTGCGTCCATCGCCAAACCAGAAGTGATAAAGGTTAGTCAATCAAAAAGAGGGGATGACTTTCGAAAATATCGGTGAAAAAAGCAACCCCTCCCTGTAGAAAAGTGCCCAGTTGAGGGTGAAGGAACTAATGTTTTTGGCCAATTTTTTTATATTTGTCGTCCAAAAAGTCGAGCTTCAAAACGATACCGATCTTTGAAAATCTGTTGCCTCTGTCGAAAGTTTTAAGCAGACATACAAGCATACACACATACATACATTTAAACAGACAGGTGAGATTTATATTATAGATGCTGATGATGAGCAGGTATATACAGAACATACAATCATAATGGTTGACACATGATTATTTTTTTTTTTTTAATAATTTCTCGTTTACAAAAAAAGATGTTTTTTATTCAATTTAAAAATTATAACAATTTGATTTCTAATGAAGGAATTAAACAAAAGGTGCTTTATTTTAAAATCGCTACATAAAGTTAGCTATATATATATATATATATATATATATATATATATATATATATATATATATATATATGTGTGTGTGTGTGTGTGTGTGTGTACAGAATAATCTCCTAAACCAGGGATCTCCAAATTATGGTCTGTGAAACTCATATAGAAAACTTAAAAAATATTAAGGAAAAAAACTTTAAACTCGAAATATGTGAAAATAGTGTGGTGATTTTTCTTTTTGTTCAGAAAATGATCGGGGGACCAGATTCACTAAAAAGCAAAGCTAATTAGCTGTATAAAACACGCCTAGGTTATTTTCTTTATTTTGGCTGCATAGCTCTAAAAAGTTAGCAATATGCCCCTCTTACCCTTGTTCGAAAACTTTGGCGACCCTTGTCCTAAATCAATGGACAGACCATTATGAATTTTGAAATATATATTCTAGGCAACATGGTTAATAACATGGACATATTATTATTGGTCCACCGACTTAGTTGGATTTGGACCTTAGAATTCACCATCGTCTGTTCGTTCCTAAAATTCTCGATAACTACTCATTACATTTTTCTGTAACATCTTTGGATTTTTGATAAAAAAATTCTGGTTGTGTCTGTAGGGGGTCAAAAGGGGTCAAAATGGCTAAAAATAGCAATTTTCAGGAAATAGAATCTTTTCCAACCTTTAGATTTTGTTGTAAATTACCCAAAAGCAAGATCACATGGATATGCATCTGGAAACGTAATATTTAACCATGGGACAATTCTGGGGCTTGAGCCCCGAGGTGTTTTAGGGGTGTGTAAAACACACCTTTTGGGGCTAATTTTTATTTTTCTCCTAAAATTCAAGACATCAGTGGGGGGGGGACCATATAGTTTTTTTTTTTTTTGTTTATTTTTTTTACTTGTTAACATATTGATGGTGCATATGATATGCATTATTTTTTATGAACTGCTAATAATGAAATTTGAGATATATATTCTTGACAATCCTGAGCACATTATTCGTTTTGTAAACTTTACCATTTAGGAGGGTGGACCTGTCCAAAGTCGCACCTCTATTTACAAAAAAAAATAAATAAAATAAGTTAGATATAAAAAAATTTAATAAAGGAAAGATTTAATTTTTATTTATTGCGGACTATTATCCACATTTTTTCTTAGTTGTTTCACAACGTTTCGAGCAACTATTCCTCTGGTCTTCGTCAGGTGGTAACCGCGACGGGATAGGAATAGTTGGCCGAAACATTGTGAAACAACTAAGAAAAGATGAGGATAATAGTCCGCAATAAATAAAAATTAATAAATAATATTCATCTCAATAATGAATTCCAATTAAATAAGATATAAGGAAAGACTTGTTCTATATCAAATTTTTAATATTTAGTCATACATTTTTAAAAGTATTGGTACGCACGCATGAGCATCAATAATGTGTTTGTGCTTTGTGAAATCCTAAACTATTGAACTTATTATGAATTATGGAATATATATTCTAGGCAGTAGGGTGAGTAACGTGAGCACATTATTTGTTTTGTAAACATTACAATTTAATGAGGTGCCATTGAAACTCTACCAGACCTCTTGAATAACATTAAAATTTCAAACTCATACTATATGTATTGCTTATAACTGTCTTTGGACAAGTATCTATATATTAATATGACAGTGTGTGTGTGTTACTTTCTGTGTCATGCTTACATCCAGGTTGTTTAATTCTTATGTACTTCCATGTCTTATCATAAATAATTTTACCAAGAATTCTTCATAAGTTTTGGTTTCAATTATAGCTGTTGGCACTCCAGTAATCTATTTTTTTTTATAAATAATTTTATCAAGAATTCTTCATAAGTTTTGGTTTCGATTATGGCTGAAGGAACTCAAGTTATATTATATATATTATATATATATATATATACACACACACATATACATACATTTTTTTTTCATAAGTTTTTATTTCAGTTCCAATTCAAGCTAATGCACCAAAGTCATATGAATATATTTTTTTATTTTTGAAATCGCAACTTAATAATATATAAGAATCGATAGAACTTTAACTTTATAATAATATATACAAAATCTGCAAGAATTAAAATATATTTAAGCATACTTTACGACCGGGCTTTGCCAGGCGTTCATGCTAGCTTAGATAAATACTTTTGCAGTTTTAACAAAAGAGCTACAATAATATCAGAGCATCTCCATTTACACTGAACATCTACAGAATGCCAACATCAATATATTACATAGGAATGAGTCCTCTGTGGAATTTCCATAGGTTCCGCTAGTTCTACTAATTACTAATTAGTATCCAAAATATCTCAAAAATATTATTTGGGTAAGCTATTTCAGTAAATTTTTACTTTTACTGCAATTCAATATTCACCTTTAAATTTGACAACTTTTCTAGGTTTTCGGGTCTGCTGAAAACGACTATTACATTCAAATTTGAGACAGACAAGTAGTTTTCTAGATATTAAGACATTCTTTTTTTGCAATGTATTACTTAATGAATTTTAGTGGCTATCGTCATTTTTAACATAGGAAGGGAGGCTGTTTTCTAACACGCATGTGCATTATTACTCGTTCAGTTGGGGAAAAAACATGGCTGTCAGTGAAAACATAAGGGATTACATTAGATAATAAAGTTAATATCAAGAAAACTACTTGTTTGCCCCAAATTTAAACGTTATATTCACTTTCAGCATATCTGAAACCCCATAAAAGTTGTCAATTTAAAAGTGAATGTTGAGTTGCAGTTAAAGTAAAAATAAAGCCGATAGCCATTAGTCGCGTGCTCTCGTGTAATGAATGAATGCGTGAATGTAGGATTGACATGAAATTCTTAAAGATAAACTAAAATGACCGAAAAATGGGCTGAAATGACTTAAATGAATAAAAATTAAATGACTTAGAATGACTTTAATGAACTTAAGGATGAATTGAATGACCTTAAGAATGACTTGAATGCTTAAAAAATAACTGGAATCCTTCAAAAACAACTTAAATGATCTGGAGAATGACTTGAATGGCTTTGACACTGACTGGTTGTAAAGTGGGTGATCATTTTACATTAAATTAATACAGAAAAGTGATCCCCCACTTTATATCACAAAGTAACAAACCTAAGTACGGCATGTAATAAGAACAGATACTACACTTTGAGATATTAAATCCTTTATTCATGTTAAAAATACAGTGAAAATCAACAATGAACAAAAAACTTAGGCACATGGTCAACTCAAAGGGGGGGATTATGGGGGTCGTTGGTCACTCCAGAACTAAACAAAATCAAAAGTTTCTCCCAGCTAGTATTTTCTTTCACCATAATATCGCATTCACCCTTTCATGCTGGGGGGCATCCTACTTAACTTGCAATTTTTAAAACATTTTTTATTGACGTGTAAAAACAAAAAAGATAATAAAAATGGTACAATAATTCATTTGTGTCGAGGGCGGAAGAAGAAAAAAACAAAAGGTGATTAGTAGGACCCTCCCAATCCCATCTAGTTGATAGACTGCCTGTTCCACTACATTTGTAAAAGGAACCTTGCTTCTGCGGGTCAGTCTCGAAGTGGGGATGCCCTCTAGATGCGGGTGAATGGAGAAAAGAAAATTTTGTGGGTAAAGAATGGGGGTTAGTTTGTATTTCTTTCTCTCCAAGATGGGTGAAATTTAGAGGAAGGGGTGAAAACAAAAATTGCAAGTAGGAGGGGATGGGGATCTTGGAGGTTTCCTAATCGGGGAGGGATGGAACACACACTCAGCTAGCTGAGAGGCTACTTGTTTAATTTTACTTTATGGAACTGCGCGTTCCACACCTAGGCGGGGAACACGTATTCAAATTTGGCCCCTCTTCGTACACACAGACTTGCTACATGTATCCATCTTCTGTCAAATGCTGCATGATGCAGCCTTCTTCTATCACATCTGATCTTCACCTGTAGTTGGTGTTTAAAGAAAGCGATCAGATCCTGATCAGAAAAAGACCCCCCCCCCGGTAATCTTGCAGACGCAATGTCCAAATCACCATTCTCGCCACGGCCAGGATCGTAATGTAGACCATTTGTCTTTCCCGGTCCCATGGCGGCCTCACGTTGTCCACGACATTGGATACAGTAATTGGGCAAGGATGCTCAGGATCGATGCGAGCCGTCAATTCGCTGACATACGACCAGTACTAGTGGAGTTCGCGGCAATCGAAGAAAGCGTGATCAGTAGTTTCTATGGCCATTGTCCCACAATGGAGACAATCAGGCGACTCCAAAAACCCGGAACTGCATTGTATGTTGTTGAGTGGAAGTGCATTTCGGGCTAATCGCCAGCTCAGAGAGAACTCCAAATTGTTCAGATGACTCGAACCTGGCGCCCAGCTCCACGCAAAGCGGATCTCACTCTGCTGCCAACCCAAACGCGTGCACAGCGGGTCGTCGGCGGCCCCCTTCACTACACCCCTGTGAAGTTCCCTACAGGTAGCAGTCACAAGGTCGCTAGACCTTGGTAGTCGTTTTAGCGCGGCTCGGCACTCTTTCATGTAGGCAGATTCTCCCCGCGGCCTGCGACTGCTCTCTATAGAAGGGTCGAGAACAAGGTCGGGGAAGGCGGCAGTAACCACGGGGTGCCACGGTTGGTCATCTTGCATATAGTGGCTCAACTTCTCAGCGTCTCGATGACACTTCAAGTCCGGCATTCCCAAGCCTCCCTCACACGGATGTTGAATACAAACCTGTCTGCTCACCTAGTGTCTTCCTCTGTCCCAAAGAAGCGAGGACAAGAGTTTGACAAGAGCTGTTAGGTGTTGTGCAGGCAGGGGAAGTATGGCCAGTCGGTAAAAAATGAGAGGAAAGACGTAAGTGGCGCACGCCTCAGCTCTAACCTTTAAGGAAAGTTTCCTAGGAAGCCACGAATTGACTGTAGCCTCCACCTTTGACTGTACCTCCAATCAAATTTTGTCAAGCTGGAGACCCGGTCTGAACCACACGCCAAGGATCCGAACCATGCCATCCGTCCAGCTGAACACTTAACTACTACTAGGATTGGTGTCTATTATCGCAGCCTCAGGTGATTTTCTGACATTTATAAAACTAATGTCTCTAGTATGATTATTTACCAATGCTTATTAAGTTATTTTCCTTAAATTATTCATAAATTAATCAGTTTTATTTTCTTTTTCATTCTCTTAGATAATTTTAGTTTAAAATAAGAAAAAACAAAAAACTCTGCTTCATAAGCAAACACAAGAATTACCTTGAAATAGGAGGTAACAATGGCTCAAGTTGTTAACGATATGGATGCAGTTTAACGTCTTGCTCAGGACAACCTTCCCTTTCTCAATATATATCTGGGCTTGTGAAAAGTTATTTCAAGTCAAATTCAGACAAGTTGACAAGCAAAACGTTTCAATTTTATTTTTGAATTAGAAGCCATGTTTAATTTCAGAAGAGTTTCTGATGGATAGCTATTCTAAACAAGTCCTGGATTCAAAGAATTTTCAGTGAGTCACTGTTCTGTACAGGTTCTGGATTTTATAATTTTGCAAGCAGAGAGCAAAAGATTCTTCTTGTGTTGACACGATAAAATTATGTGCTGGAAAGCTAAAAGATTAAATTTTTATGGAGCAATTCTGGTTTCTGATTGGCTGATAACAGAATGTGAATTAATTTGATTCGCCATTTCCAATCGGCAGTGTTTATAAATAGAATCTCTTAACTTTCAGTGAGCATACCTCATTATAAATGGTGAGACGAGTCTCCTTGCTGCTTCAGTTGCTTGGAGACTTGGGTAGAAAGTACTCATCAGGAACCATTCTTGATAATCAGTCCGACAGACGTGGGGCCAGAAACTGGCCCAGTGCCTGTCGGACTGAGGTACGCCATTTGAGTATCACCCAGGAGGTCCACCCTCCCAGATCTTGCATCTCGGCTTTCAGGTGGAGTAAGTTCATTGCTTGCTGCCTGACACGCCTTGACCGGGAAATACCGACAGGGATGCCAGGTAATTTTTGCTCCTTTAGGGTAACTTGCTTGAATCCCCAATTTCTCGACCTTGTGTCAAATAATGCTGTGGGGGGGGATAGCATCTAAATATCTACCTCATTATAAATCAAAAATATGGCACCAGATTACCTAGGTATTCCAAGTTCGAATATAGGAAACACTTTCACTTAGGTTGTTAGCAACCTTCTATATGTATTCAATGTATTTCTAGAAATGATTCCAACTAAAAAGATATGGTGGAAAGCAATGCCAACAATAGAATCATCGGATTTATACAAAATGAATGAATGAACCTAAAAATTGTTGCAGAGTCAGAGGTTTTGAAAGGAGTCAGAATCAGAAAGTTTTTAATCTCCAAAGAATTAACAGTCTGAATACTGGAAGACTTTAAAATAAGGATTTGGAATTGGTAATTTTTAAATCGTTGAAGTAAGACTTCATATCTTTAGATATCACAATCCTGCTATAAACAACAAAGTTCCATTCCAAATGAATAACAAAATATTTATGAATATGAAAACATTGCAAATTTTTATCAACACAAATAGAGCAGATGGTCTGAGAGACAATCATCTGCTTCTTTTCCTACAAGTGTCAGCGTCTTTCTAATATTAATTTTTCATCACCCATTTTCTCTTTTGGATAACAGTTGGCTTAATTTTATAGATAAAGTAAAGCAAGACTTTTTTTTACCTCATTCAATTGATTGCTTTAGCTTCATAAACAAAAGTTACATAAACAAAAACTTCATAAACAAAAGTTACATAAACAAAAACTTCATCAACAAAAGCTTCTTGTTATATCGGATAGTTTGCGTATTGCTTCCTTGTATAAACAAAAAATATTTCGTTTTAAATTTAAGTTTTAGGATATATATTTGCCAACATGGATGATAGATATTAAACCGATCATATTTCATCCAGTGAATAGATTCTGTTGTTATATTACTAAGTGTCGTAGGCCATTTTTTTTTTTAAGTGTCACTTCACAAGTAAAATTAAGCTTAAATTTTGAAATTATTTCATCAGATTTTTTTAATGACTAAAAGATAGCTTAATAAAATCAATTAAACTTTCCCCAGAATTTGAATTTAAAAAAAAACAAAAAAACTACAATATTACATTTTTTACGTTTCTGAATTTTTTAGATAAAGATTGGTTATTCATATTATTTGGGTCTTTAAGAATACTATTCTCATCTTAATTGTGATTTTCACATTTCGGTCGATGTAACCTCCGACCATCTCCAGGTGTATCTTGCGATCCGCAAGAACCTATGGCGTAGTGGTTAGATTACTTAGAAAAATCAATTATGAAAGTGATATTCTCCTGAAGTTTGAAGGTTCAATTCTCAGTATGAGCGACCAAAAAATACAATTGTAAATTATTTCAGACCTCTATACAGTCATGACTGAGGGAATGAGAGCATGTTAGCCCCGTGAAGTAAACAAACGGTTCCATCCGGAATTCTGTTTGAATTCCAGAGTTTGACAGAAACATTCCTGAGTCCAACAAGATACACCTCACAGATCAGAGGAGAGAGAATCGGATTGAACTTGGTCGTTTACGATCTTAGATGTGCTACCATAGATGGTAGTGTCATCAGCATAAATGTCTACGAATGATGTAAGGATGTGATTTGGAAGATCATTAATGTAGATCAGGAAGAGAGTTGGGCCGAGGATGGACCCCTGAGGGACTCCAGCATTCATACTGTGAGTTTCTGATTTTTGCCCATCAACTATTACTCTTATGAACCTATCAGAGAGAAATGATTTAATAATTGAGAAGACATTTCCAGCTATACCATAGCTGGAGATCTTGTGAAATAAACTTTTATGCCATACCCTATCAAAAGCCTTAGATATGTCATGAGCAATTGCTCTCCGTCAAGAGATTTGCTAATCCTATGGAATATAACTGTAAGCACATCTGCTGTAGATCTAACAGAATGGAAACCATACTGTGTGTCATTAAGAAGGTTATTTTTGCTGAGATGGTTGATTACTTCTCTATTTAACACAGATTCCAGCAACTTACTCATGACGCACAAGAGACTTATTGACCTGTACTGAGAGGGAGATGAGCGATCACCTGAATTCTTAAATACAGGGCATACTGATGAGATTTTTCAGGGTGATGGGAAGCAGTTCTTCTTAAGACAATGTTTAAACAGTTTTGTAAGTATGGGCGCTAGTCTGGTTGAAGTTTTTTTTTTTTTTGAGTACTATAATTGGAATACCGTCAGGGCTGGTTATTTTACTGGAATTAAGGTTTTTGATTAGTTTGGCAACATCAAATACAGATATGGCAACATCACATACAGATATTTGTATATCACATAGCGTGTTTTCTGATACATGAGTAAATATTGGGGGTTGGCGGCCTTGGTCGCAAAGGGTAGAATTAGCTGTAAAGTTTTTGGCAAAGAGTTTGGCTTTGTCTGATGCTGACAAGATTACCTCAGGTCCATTGATGATAGTTGGAATAGAGCACACGCTTCTGTTCAGGATTCTGTTTGCTATTTACCAAAACTGGTGGGAACCAAGCCGCTGCTCAGCTATTTTGGACTTGACGGACTGAACATACAACTCTCTTGCATTCTTTATTACTTTCTTACAATGGTTGCTAGCAGTCTTGAAAGCGGCTTTAGTCTCAATACATCTATTACATTGAAAGCAATGGAAAAAGTGATTTCTGTGCGCAATGGCAGCAGCACATTCTGGAGAGAACCATAGCTGGCTGTTAGGTTTTTGCTGGAACTTTTTCGAGGGTATGAAATGGTCTATACCTACAATTAACCATTCCGTCAGGTCTGATACTATAGAGGACACATCCTTTTTAAACATGGAACGCAGAGGTAGATCTGATATAAATGTACGGAAGCTATCCCAGTCAGCCATAGTGTATCGATATACTGTGTGATGGAGAGGTATGTGTGAGGACTTATTACATTTCATTTTTATCTTAATTGATACAACAGAGTGGTCGGAAGATCCAAATGGAGACAGAATGGAAACTGAACATAGTTCAGGGCAAGTTGTGAGAAAAAGGTCTAGGAGACTCACATACTGGCCGTCAGGGTTTGTTTTAGTAAAATAGTTTTCTAGGAACAAAGTGTAATATCTGTTCTAATATTACACTTCATCCTTTTTGTACTTGGTTAGTGTAGTAAAAATAAAAAAATAAAATCATTCGTTAAAAAATATAGTTGTTGTTAAAAATACTTTTTCTGGAATTACACTTTTATTTCTTTTTTTGAAATACTTTTGCATTGTTTTATCAACACAAATGAACCATAACACTCGAGTTTTATCTAAAAAGTTTCATTCATGCAAAACAGTTTAAAGCATTGAACTCATACTCATCATCATATTACGTGCTGGCCTGTTGGACAGCTTTCAGAAATTAACTTCTAAACCAATCCATCTTTGACCAGGTCTTTATCCTTATTTTTTTTCTCTCAAATACATCTTTAGCGTTTATTCATATGCCTGTGTTGGCCTTCCCCTCTCAGCTGACGCAGCTACCTCAGCTCTTCTACTAACCTTAGCACTCAAATTCATTTTTTCTAATGCGACTAAACCAACAAAGTATCCTGTTCTGTACACATCTCATTATAATGTTTAGATTTAATCTTCATTTGAGGTCATCATATTTAAGCCCATTTTTAATACTCACATGACGCATCCATTGTCTCATTCATATACGATTTCTCTTCATGCAACAAGTCTAATATACGCATTTTTAGTAGAAAGCAAAGTTTTTACATTTCTGAATTTTTTAGATGACGATTGGTTATTCGTATTATTCGGACTATTGTTCTCATCTTGAGTGTCATTTTCATGACGTTTCGATCGATGTAACCTTCGACCTTCTTCAGATGTATCTTGTCGCACTTCCCAACGGAACCCTTTATTTACTTCATGGGGGTAACATGCTCTTGTTCCATTAGCCATGATTGGATAGATATCCTAAATAATTTGCAATTGTATTTTTTCGGTTGTCTACACCGAGAATTGAATCTTCAATCTTCAGGAGAATATCACTTTTACAATTGGTTTTTACAAGTACTCTAGGACCCATGGTGCAGTAGTTTATAACAAAATTGATCCGAGTAGTAAAATTCTAAAAAAATTATAAAATAACTACAAAATAACCATTGTAGGGCAAGTAAAATGAATTCCAAGAACAGAAGAGTTTTGCCTCACTTATGCCCCCTTACGATGATTAAAATCAAGCTATAATGCTATTAAAACTTCTGTCTATAAGCCATATTCTAATTTTGATCAAAATCCATTACACGATTTTATTTCTAGACAATGTTTAAAATTCAAGGCTTAAGCTTAAGGAGTCTTTAAGGAAAAAACTGAAATCAATCTCTAATGACTATGGATCAACTTTAATGCAAATCTGAAATATTCGAATTTTTAAATGGGAGATTTTATCCATGTTACATCTCCTAAAACCCTTTAGAGACTGAAATTTGGGAATATTTATTAATTGATGACTCATAATACCTATCGTTAAAATTTCCTAAAAACCAGCGATAAAAGGCTTCCACCCCACTTTTACTCCTATTGCATAAAACTAAATTTAGATATAAGCCTACATTACAAACTTTTACATCTAGCAGCTGTGTTCCAAAAGTCATAATGATTGCTTAGTTTAGGTGTGAATACTGTACATACATATGCACATACATAACTTTATATAAACATATTGATTTCTAAAAACTGATTCAAATTATAGGCCAATATTTAAAAAATGTTTAAATCTATACAAACATGTCATCATATTCGTTTATTTAGTTCATTGCTTACTAAAACTATTAAAACTACGTTTGAACATATTTTGGATTAAAATATATTAAAAATAAACTTAATGAATATTAAACAAAATAAAATGAAAAAGTGAAAATAACAACAAACATGTGACGACTGCACAGACATTTTTTGTGAAAATTCTTAAAATTTTGTTCGATTTCTTTTCCATATAATAAATTTATGTAAACACACAAACTTTGATTAATTTTTTTAAAAAAGAAAAAATATTTTAATTTCAATTAAAAACTATTAAGCTTTAGCTATTTATTCCTTAGTATAATTACTAATATATATATATATATATATATATATATATATATATATATATATATATATATAATTAAACATTATTCCCAATTACATTTACATAAAGTGCTTTTTATTCAAAAGTATCACAGACAAAATCTTATTATATAAAAAAAGGAACTTGGTGTATGTGTGTGTGAATTTGTTCCCTATGAACTCCTAAATGGCTGGGCCGATTCTTTTTTTTAAATTTCACACAAATGTACTTTATGTGCCTGGCAGTGTTCTTAGATAGTGAAGACATTCCAATACAAAACCTAAGTATCAATAATTGAAAAAAATCTAATGAAAGAAGGAACAGGTGATTTTGACCTATGTTAACACCTTATACAACCTAACATCACAAGTGCATTTGAGAAATTTTATTTACACACGTAAAAAGGCCTATAAAATCAACAGTAGGCTCTTTGCATTTCGTGCATTCGAAATGAATGTTTCTGTTTACTTGACTTTTGCATTTTAAACTTTAATTCAGTCCATTATAGAAAAGTAATTTTATAAAATCAACACCTCCCAGTGCACCATGGTGGGTCCCTAACTAGAGCAGGCAATTAATTGATTTCTTTGAAAAATGGGTGATTTCACTGATTTTGATGTCAATAAAATATGGGAGGATGAAACATTCGTTGATCCTCATTCAATCAGAGGCAACGTCGGGTCTCCTTGCTAATAAACAAATAAGTGACATTCATATAAAGAGGGAGAGGGTGATACTAGCTGGTTATTGATCCAAGGAAGGTTGATCCATCTTTTGAAGGTCATGTTTTTACTCCTGCCGAGGGGGTTACCACCATCCTCACCAGTAATATATATATATTTTTTTTTTTTCAGAGTGAAAGAAGTCTCTTTACAATCATACTACGTTTCAACAATTTTGTTAACTGCAAAGGAGAATAAGGTAAAAATTAATGACTTGTTTAAAAGTTCAATCAATGAAAAAGTAGTTGGTACTTTCAAGCCATTAACCGATAGTTTTGAATAAATCATTTAGACATTATTCTTGACAGATCTTAAAAGATCAACTTAGACATATTTTCCCTATCTTATTCATAGGACTTTATACCAAATATTTTTTTTTTAATTTAAACATTAAAAATAGCAAAATAGTTGAATAAAATCTACTAAACAGTGGTCACAGTTGAAAGAAAAAATTATTCTGTGTATGCGTAAATACCAGTAATTAAAATAATTTTACCTTGAAAATCATTTAATTAAAATTAATATTCATAAAACAGACTAAAAATGTTTCGGGGCGGGTAAAATTAATTCCTAAAACAAAACAGTTTCAGGTCTCCACATGAAGATTAAAATCCAGATATAATGCTACTCTAAACCTTACATCTAGAATCCATATTCCATTAAATTATTTTGATTCTAGAGAATGTCCAATATTTAAGGCTTAAGATTAAGTGGTCTTAAGGAAAAATTCAAATTTAGGGAATATTAATTAATCAATATTTTATGACTATAAATGAAATTCACTGCAAATCTAAAATATACCAATTTTCAAATGGGAGCTATGGTGCCTATATTATGGCCCATCCAAAAAATCTTTAAAATATCCCAAAGAAACTGAAATTTGGAGAATATTTATTAATTGATGTCTAATAGATTTTGTTTAACCTTCATAAAAATTAGAGATATCTAAATTAAAAAAAAAAAACAACTTCTTTTTTGTATCTATTTGCATAAAATTAAATTAAACTAAATATATCCCACATTACAACACCTTATGACTAGCAGTTGTATTTCAACATTTATAAAGATGGAATAATTAGATCAGGAGTAAAACCAATACATGCAAATATATAAGCATTTGTAACTTTTGTAAATAGAAACTAATAACAAAACAGCAAGTACAAAATTAGGTTGATATCAGGGAATATTAACAATGGTCCAATGAATATTGTTGCAGAAAAAGTGCTCAGGTTTCATGGGTTATGGTAAAAATTAAGCATTGAAATTCAGACAAGAAGACAGTGTCGATATAGAAAAAGTGTTCCCCATAACATAAGAAAATCAAACGTTTTCAATTTTTACAATATCTGTTGTTAGGTGAAAGTACATAATAGCTAACAAAGCATGTACAGCATAATCATGTTGAAACACCAGATCACCAAAATTAAGCAACATTGAACCTTGTCAGTACCAGATGGGTGACCATTTGGGAGTACCAGGTACTGTATGTAGGAGGACGTCGACACCTCTCTGCAAGAATTGCCAAAACCTCTTAACCAAGATATATGGGATGCCTTCAATAAATTTCCAAACTTTTGTACAAGCATTTAAAATTGTTGTAGACTCTTGAAAAGTCAGTATGTTATTGTTATATATCTTATGAGATAACTGACCAATTTTTAGGATTACAGGTTCAAATGAACAGCTACAGCAAAAATTAGAATACACTCTACTAAAGTCCGATTGTCACAGCTGGTGAATTTCAAAAATGCAATCTGGATGTGAGGACACTTTTCAAGAACGATATGCAATACAATTGCTTTAAACTTGGGGAAAAAATGCCACAGAAGAATATGGAATGCTTCAAACTGCTTTTGGACGATCTTGCATAAATTGAGTATCAGTTTTTGAGTGGCATAAGGGATTCAAGGAATGCAGGGAATGTAGGAGGGATGATGAAAGGTGTGGGAAGAGTAAGGAAGTTAGAACACCAGAGTTGATTAACCAAATAAAGAATTTCATGGATAAGGATCGTCATGTGTCTATAAAGACAATAAATGAACAGTTTGATCTCAGTGCGGGAACTGTACATACAATTATTCACAAGGAATTGAAGATGCGGTAAATTTGTGCAAAGTTTGTCTGAAGGGTGTTCAGAGACGATCAGAATGAAAGATGTTATGACAGCAGGGAGATGGTTGAGCGGATCAATTCAGATCCCATCCAGCAGTCCAGACCTTGCTCCCTGTGACTTGATTATTCCCTAAGTTCAAGGGAAAACTTAGAGGCTGTCGTTATGAGCCAATTGAGGAGATGAAAGAGGCTGTGATGAGGGTCATTGACATGCTCACACAAGAAGACTTCCATGAGGCCTTTCAGAAGTTGTTAGAACAGTACAAGTGCATTGCAGTTGGAGGAGATTACTTCGAAGGGGACTAAAGTTTCATGTGTGTACTATCAATAAAAGTACCCATATGAAAAAAAGTCTGGAAACTTATTGAAGAAACCTCATACATGCGACTGGGAACCAATTATGAACCTGATATTACCATGAAACCCCCTCTTGTGAAGGAGGTTGGTTAAATCTGCCTAAGGTTAATGTTGCTGGCATGGTATGGCATGGCATAGCTAACAAAGCCCTCCTTCCCTATGTTAAGATAGGCTTTCCCCATAATATTTCAGCATAGTTCATGAATTACAAATATTCAAATGTATCGGAAATGTTTTTTGTTTTTTTATACTCATTTTTTTTGTTTGCTACAAAAACAGTTTTTAATGAATTCCAAGATGGCGACCGGGAAATCCAAAATGCCACCACGACATGATTCAAAGAAATTATTAACAAAATATGGCTTGTAGCATATCAAATGAAAAGAAATTTTATACAGATTACAATTATAATGTTTTCAAGTTCATTAAAATAATTAGGATAATTAAATTTCATTTTTAACGGCTTCAAGTTACTGTGACAATTATCAGGTGAATTTCTGCCACTATTTTATATGATTTTTTATTTTGACCTCATTGTCGAGACTTCAAGAAACATCGCGGCCAATCTATCTTGTTTTCATGTTATGCTCGATGCTATTTGTTGTTTTTTTTTTTACACAGAATAAATATTTACAACACCAAAAATTTATCAAAGTAGGTAGAAGAATAAATATTTCAGTACCCCGTATATCAAATTTCGAGTCTGTAGACTTAAAATTAACAGAGTTATTGCGAAGAAAAATGTACACAGACAGACAGACACGTTCACTTTTATAGATATACTAGCATTTCAGCCCGGCGTTGCCCGGGTGTTTGAAGATGTATGCTGCTGAGCAAAAAAAAACAAAAAAAAAGAAATGGTCAATTTTTTAAACTTTGACCCCTATTATGACCCCTTAACATTTGTTTTGAGCTCAAATCAAGTTATTAAGTTAGATCCATGTCCAAGGAACCTATATCTAAAATTTCAAGTGTTTAGAACCAAAATTGGCAGAGGAGTTTGGTAGAGTTTTCAAAGGCCAAATCGTTGAACTTTGACACCTTGACAGCCAAATTTCTGGCCGAAAACCGATTAAAAAGATTTTCACCAATCTCAATACCCCTTATGTCAAATCTCGAGTCTCTAGACCGAAAATTGACAGTTATTTCGTAGGGAAATGTACACAGACACACAGACACGTTCACTTGATATATAGATAGATAGATAATATAGATATATTTATTTTTTGGCTACTTACTTGACCTTTTGGCCAAGATCAAAGTGTAGTGTCTGTTCTCCAGATGCGGCACTTCCATTTCTCGTTCTCTTTCAGTGGAGGAGAAATCCTTCACGACTGAGACAATTTTTATTTTTGTACCTTTTCTCCGCGTTAAAAAACGACCCTGGTGTCTAACTCTGTCTCGTGGGGAGGCATTGTAAATAGGTACTTTTTCATACTTCTGTGGATTGTAAAACAAACACAATAAAAGTTATTCTTTTACTTAACTGGATAAGTGGTTTGTATGTTATAATTTAAAAGCGTGGTCGAACGTTTTGTTTACCGATTTTTTTGTGTCTCGGCACAAAAATTCTCATGCTTATATGTGTTCGTCACGACTTCTATCGACTCGTGCATAAAAAGTTTTGGTGCTTCTACACTTTATTGCCGAAATTGGAGACGCCATTTTATTTCACGCACCTGCTGTGCAAATGTAAGGGAGACACCATTATTTTAAACTATAGCCGAAGCATGAAATAACAAAAAAATTAAACTTCCGGAAAGAACTATGGGGAAAAGTAAATAAATTACTGAAAACGGGAAATGAAAACAAAAACATTTACTGTAAAAAATTTATCAAAATATAATTGTAAAAACATTTAATGAAAAGTTTCCGTAATAAAATATAGTTTTAATATAATATTGTAATGAAAGCAACATTGGATTTTTATAAAATAATTTTTTTGAACAAATAAATAATTTTAAACATGTTATCGATTAATTTGTTGTTAACCCTTCAAACTTACTTTAATTCTCTAATTTCGTAGAAGCACCAAAGTTTTTATCCAATTCATTTCAAATTTTAGGACAAAAGAAATTAAACATTGGCTATTAAATAATGTTTGAGCATAGTTTCTATCTTTACTTATCTTTGTATTACAAAGTGTTAACTTTGAGATGTTTTATTTGCGACTAGAAAACCAAGAACACACACACAAAAAAAAAAAAACAAATGTTCATTGTCGGTTATTCTTTTTCAAATAATTTATTTATTATTTTTTTTTTTTAATATTCTTTTCCTGTCCATAATAATAAAAAAAAAAAAAAACTTGGGTAAATATAGGGTTACGTAACAACAGAACACCGACCGCTCTAATTTGTTTTTTAGGGGTAATCGAGGTCGCTGACAACGAGTTTGATACTCAAACCAGGGGCAAGTTTACCGTTTGCATGGTATTATCCCCTCAACCCACGAACTACTTTCCGCCATTTTACAGCTCCGTTTACGCTACGCGCGTGCGCGCGGCAGCATAAACGACGGCTTGCTTCACCTAGCAAACTGCCTTCTCACATGGCGTACCAATCTTCCGCGGAAAATTTAAAATTAAATGAACAAGAGATAAAACAAGAAAACAACAAGTTGTGTGTGTGGGGGGGGTAATTTAATTTTTTTTTTTTCCCACGACATAGAATTTTCTAATTTAAAAAAATACATTATAGCACTTTTTGAGTGGAAAATTTAAAATTAGCTGAAAAAGAAATAAAACGAGCAAAGGAAAGCACTCCAAGTTGGGGAGGGGTTAATACCATGCAAACGGTAAATTTGCCCCGGGTTTGGGTATCAGATTTGTTGTCAACAACCTCGATTACCCATAAAAAAAACAAAAAACAAATTAGAGCGGTCGGTATTCTGTTGTTACGTAACCCTATATTTACCAAAACTTTAATTTGTAAGTTAGTTGACGAACATTTGTTAACATATTTTTTGTGTGCTTGCTCCACAACACCCCAAAATTCTCATGTTTATATGTGCTTGTCACAACTTTTATCGATTCGTGCATAAAAAGTTTTAATCCAATTCTTTTCAAATTGTAGGACAAAAGAAATTAATATATTCACTATTAAATAGCGTTTGAACACACTTTCTATCTTTACTTATGTTTGTATTACAAAGTTTCAAATTGAGATATTCTAGCTTTTGACTGGGAAGACGTACGCGTTGTGTTCAAATTCCGTAGCAAAGACAATTCTTTAACTAAAACTAGAAACGTCGTTGAGGAGTACAACTTTCGCTGTGAGTATTTATGCGAACACACCCCGGCCGCTTATTTGCAAAAAGTAATCAACCACAAGCGGGCATGCTAATGTTGGCACGTTTCATCATTAATAGTCGGATTTAAATAGCGATTTCTTCGATTATACAAATCACAACAAAAATATTAAAATACCATTTTAAAGTAAATTTTATTGTAAATCCAGTTATATAAGTGTCTGGTATTGCTAAATTAAGAGTCCACAAGTTTCTAGAAACCCCAACAGTGAAGAAGAGGTAGGATTTATCTGTCGGATGTATGTATGTCGACAAGGTATAAAGTGCACGGAGTTCATCAGAGCATATTTCTGTTAAAATATTTGCAAAACAGGCACAGAGTAGCAACATTTCACGTGCTGGGGCAGGAGTTGGAGCTTGGTTGATAGTGGGGGACCTATTAGATTGAAGACTTATTTTTCAAGCCTATCTAAGAGGGAGGAGCGGCTAGTGGCAAACACACCAGCCCAGATGTGGCAACAATACCTCATGAACAATACCTCATGCATAAGCAAATGACATATCTGGTTATTATATAGATACAGGATTGTTCAGGACTGGGCTACTTTCGAAAGTGGTAGGAAGATCAAACCATTTTTACAGAGAGAAATAGAGAGACATTAATTGCAACTGAGGAAAAATGAGGATCCAAACATTGATAGTGAAAGGAGAGTAGGTTGGTTTTAGAGGTGTTAAAAGTAACAAACCCTAACCCACACTGCATCACATTCTCGAATTGGAACATCTGTTAATACTATACTAATAGCTGGAAACTATATAAGAGTTATGGGAAGGAAGGGGGAGAGTGGCTACAGCTTCTTTGGAAGATAGGGAACGGAACTTCGAACAATAGTAGCATGCAGGAATACCTTTAGTTTTCTTACTTGAACAGCTGTTTGTCTACATTGCAATAGACAAAAATTCCAATGATTTATGTGATTGGTCATATATAATTAGCATGTTATATGTACTCGTATTCTGTAATTTACCTTTTTTGTGATTTTAAGGTTGCAAAACATCAAGGGGCTCCTTCCTGGGGCTAAAACATAATCTCTTTATTAGATACATTCTTTATCTCACTGCCACATCGAGAAGATGTGACACAAGGGTCGGAAAGTTGGATTGGAGAGCCAGTGCCCTAGATGAAGAGCACTATCTAGCCGGAAAAAAATGCTTGATCAGCCTCCTCAGCATTCTTCGGTAGGGGCGCCTTAGGTCATTAACAATAAACTAACCCCTTCTCAAAGGGAGAAGACAAAACCTGGACGGGTGAACCTTCTAGAACTGCAAAGGACCAGCAAGTTACCGTAGTCAATAAAGAAAAATCTATTCCAAAAATGGGCCAATATTCTGTTGGATTTGGTGCTGAGGGGAAATCCCTGGCCGAAAGTTTTCTTTTACTTCTCAAATGCTAAGTTAGTAAAAAAAGTAAAAAACATTTTTCTTTCTCTAATTGACCAGTTCAATATGTTATAGTATACTTTTCTTGTAGTCTCTTGGTTATACTGGATTCCAGGACAAGAATTCTGTCTGGTCTGATGGACAATGCAGCATGGTGTTGTTACTAGAGGCAACATCACTTAGAGAAGGTACACAAATTCTTGCAAAAATAAATGTGGGGGAAACCATACAAAAGGGATCTTATTTGCTTCAAATATTATGTTATTTTGAATACCTGGTCAGGATTTACTTGTAGGGGGGGGGGGATTATCCTCATGTCAGATCGTCCTGATAACCCCTGTACAGAGATACCTTGGACATTCAACAACAGTGTCTAGTAGGCATTCAAAGCTCTATATGTGTGTGTGTGTGTGTGTGGATCAAAGTGCGCATTTGTATTGATGAAACTAGTATAGTTAATTAGTGATTGCAAAAAAAAAAAAAAAAAAAAAGAATACTCTAGATACTGATTTATATATAAGATTAGCGGGGGTACTCGGCATTGCCCGGGTGTTTGGAGGTGTAAAAAAAAAAAAATTAGCAGGCAGGCAGGCACGAACCCGTGACGCAAAGGCAGAGAAGAAAGTGAAAGAAAATGTGACATCTTACCGCTACGCTACGAAGTCATAGGAAGTGGAAGGCGTTTAAATTTAGCAATGTCAATCAAAAAGCTGACTTGCTAAGTGAATGAGTTCACACAGGTGCAGAAATGAATGTTGGCTGAAGGCCAGTTCAGCTTTCCACCATTTCATTTATTTGTTTCCTCACGATGTTGAGGAAACCAAGCCTCCTCAAAAACGGAGGAACTCTTAAATGAATAGCAATTGTTCGATATGAAGGGTTTTCCCCCCACATTAATCAAAGCTAATTGCTTTCAAGACATCCCAGCGTGAAAGGCCACTGACGATCTTGCTACAATGAGTCTCGCTTTATTTATACAAAAAAGACCAACAAACACACGAAAGGACGGAATAGCATGAATTTTATAAGATTCGACCAAAATAAATGTAGACATTGCGTCCGTTCGCAAATCGTAGATATTATGATCTAGGGAGTATATAAAAAGTTGTAAAAAAATAGTAACTC
Organism: Euprymna scolopes; assembly: GCF_053919585.1. Lineage (NCBI taxonomy): Eukaryota > Metazoa > Mollusca > Cephalopoda > Sepiida > Sepiolidae > Euprymna > Euprymna scolopes. The sequence continues at coordinate 125,186,831 of NC_136491.1, forward strand.
TTTCGAGAACCCCGGCAAACAAACCCTTTCTTTGTCATACAAGAATGAGTGTGGCCGTTTTATATATATAGATGAATCTTACATTCTACTACTAAACCACAAATGTAGATGATCAAGGGTAAAAACAATTTATCAATAAATTCACAAGTGATATTATCGATAACAACAGACTATGGAATTTGTTAATGTGAGTTCATATTTACCATTTATCAAGGCCAGAGGATCTAGGATAAGGGTTAATGAGTGTTTAGTCGCCAGTGAGACAACACAGTGATGATCAGTAATGATGGAACTTGAGTAAGAAGATAGCTCAAGAACTTATTTACATTAGACTTGAAAATGAACACGTTACAGTCAACTCATTTCGGAAGCACCCGACGATAGTGTTCCACAGACAGACAGTTCTAGGAAAGAAACTTTGCTCATGGAAGTTGTATTTAGTTTTAGGCACAAATAGAGCAAGGGAAATTGTTGGTAATTGCTGTACTAGATGAGTATTTATTGTGAATGTTTTATGGGGGACAGAGATTGAAGCTCAGTCGAGTATCTACCATCTACCAAGATAATAATAGAGCAGAGGTAGACTCACAGCATCTCTTTCTTACGAAAGAGAACGTAGAGAAGCGGAAGTGTTCTCACACATTAGATTTCGAAGACGATTTTGTATCCTGGTTAATGCAATTACTTTCACTTACACTATAATACAATTGAAAACCTCTTCCCAGCTCTGTGTAAAACAGCACCTTGTGTTCAATTACTTGTACAATGAAAACAAAGATAAACATAGAACAGTTATTCATGATAAATGTACAGAAAATGAAACGTACAATATTTTAACCATATTTTAGAAACAGTATGAGTGATTTTAAATTATCCTTACCATTCCGACGTTAACATGGGAGTGTAAATATTGCAGAGTTATTCTGTAGAGATATTATCAAAATTATTTATACAAATATTATGAAATAATTACATGATTAATCTTAAAATCTATCTCTATACAAAACATGGTACTCATGCACTTATTGATCCGTGCTGAAATAATAACATTATTCAAAAAGCCATTCTTAACATGGGGAAAGGAGGATGTTTTGTACCTATTCTATACTTTTAACCTTACAATTGAATAAAAAACATATCATAAAACTTTAATTAAACTTGGAAATACGATTCAAAAAATAGTGCGGGTCAGTAAGTGCATTAGCACCCAAAAACATTCAAACACAAATTTGTTTAAAATTTATGATACCCATCACCATTTTTATTAAAAAAAAAAAAAAAAAAATCACTCATGACCAGAATGCATCACTCAGCATAAAGCTAAAGCTTGGAATATCTTTACCAAGCATGTGATCGGATATAGTGATTTTCAACTGCACTTCCATTTAGCATCGAGAGGGACATGATATTCTTTTTAGTAAATGTATTAAAAAAAAAATGCTTTTTTTTTATTTGCTTAAGTTAATATTAACCTTACTTGTTTCCGCACAAGAGCAAAGTTTGACACAAGGTCAGTTCTTAATATGGAGGACCTAGTTCCCCCAAAAGAGTTAAACTGTACTAAGTTACTCCCCCTCAGATTGAGGACAGAACAGATATTACACTTTTAAATATTTATTTGCACAAAATATAAAAAAATTACATTTGTTTTTTAATTGCATTTTCATCACAAACAAGGCACAATGCCACTTTGATGAAGGAGGCTACTATCTGGGACATAATTTTTAGAGGTACTATGTAGGGAGTTGAGCAGCAAGATGTCTGTTTACATTACACTTGAACTTTTGTATGTAAGTACAGACAGGGAAACAGGAATGCAGAAGGGAAGGCCCAAGTCCATTTAAAAGTTTGGGAAAATGGGTGTCATTGGTTATCCTTTGTCACCATGATTAGAAAATGCCTATCCTACTTTTAACTAGAATCATTAACCGACACAATACCACATTTACTCCAGGGATTATCCTACTTTAAATTTCCAAAATTGTTAAAATGTTTGATTTTAACCAAAAAGGTGGAAAGTAATTTTGCCTCTCTAAACATAACAGGTTCAGATCAATGTGTAGTATCTGTACACATATTCAATTGTCTCTTCTAGTACCTGCCAAAATTTTTTTTTTTTTGTAAAATGCTTTGCCGGTGGTGAATGAATAGAAAAAGATGCAATCAGAAATAAAATATAAGCATTTCATCATTTGTAGTGAAAAAGAGAATCTATTTATGTTTATATGTTCAAGTTGACAACTGCATATATAATCAACTAGCTTGAAATTTAGAAACAGGTATTTTCTCTGATCGATTTGATGAATTGAAAAGGAAACACAAAAGGAAGATATACGATTCTAATTTTATCTCTCTTAATTAAGAAAGAAGAATAGGTTCTTGTCCAGAATTCACCCTATATAAAAAAAATAAGGAAAAGTATGTATGATGTACATGACAAAAAGAAAATATCACATTTCAAAAATCATGCAAGTAGATCACAAAGTTTTATTTTTATAAAGAAAATTCATTTTTAAGCGATTAACGAATATTCGTAGGCATTACAACATAAATCTTGCAAGTTTTTAATTATTGTTGAGTTATCTCCCTTATTTTTTTAAAAGTTTTTTTTTTTTCAAAGTGGCAGGTGAGACAGTCACTCCTCTGATACTCATAAAATTTCATTTTCTTATTTAAAAATAAAAACTATTTGATTACTTTACATTATTTTTAGAATATGATATTTTCATTTCGTTATACTTATGTACATCAGATTTGCTTTCTTTTTTTTTTTTTTTTTTTTAGGATGAATTCTGGACACGTGCCATATCATCAAAGACAAAGTACAGGCCCTTTACATCAAGAGTTGACAACTCATTTGACCCCGTAGACTGGGTCAAGTTGCAATGACAGGTCATGGGCTGGACAAAAGCCACTAATGAAAAATTAAAGAAAATTACATATGAAGACCCTTGTAAACCTAAATATTTAAGATAATAATGAAATTCAGAAATCCAAAAAACAAAAGAACATTTAAAATTATAAAAACACAGAACAAAAATTAGTTTTCCTCAAGGAATATCAAAATATTTCAAAGTGAAATAAAATCAACCAAAATGAAATGGATGAAATTATGAGTATGTTTGAAAATATTATTGAAAATTGTACTACAATTGAAATACACACGCACACAAACAAAACCGAAATACACGTCCCCATATATACGAGTACAAATAATTGCAAACATAAACACTTACATACACATGCGGTATCATCTACATATTTATGAGGTATGTATGTATGTATAAAAGCACACATGTTTAACTGTCTTCAGATGTTTGTTAGCTTCCTTGTCAGTCCCTCCCTAGCCTCTTTATTATCATAGTTTCTTTTCTCTTCTGTTATGTTTTAATGTAACCAAGGGTCATAACAAATATGTATCCATTATTTGACATTAAACAGACAATGCGACTAATGGAAGATAACTGGCAGATAGTCTAATATTTTTAGTGTACTGAGATGTGTAGTCATCTATATATATATATAAAAACGAAAATGTGTGTGTATGTATGTATGTATGTTCGCTTTTTGTGTATGTCTGCAAAAGGCTTTTTTCGGAGACCTGCTCGGTCGGCTCGCTCCTTCTTAAAACTTTTTATATCACATCTAAATGATAATATCTACGACTTAACAATGGGGTTCGCCTGTCTATTTAATTTGCCCGACTTTTACCAGCTCGCTGCGTCTTCGAAAAGGGGGCGCAGGGAAATAGTAACTGGCTTGCAGCGCAAAACTAGGTCAAATATAACGCCACTTCCTCGCACCTGTATATTTCAGTTTATAAACCTAAACTGAACACACTTACCAATTCCTCTCCTTCGCGGCCGAGATGGTTATGTGTCTAGCTTTTTTCCCCTTTCGTTTCCACCTTCGCATCAAGGCTTCGGGGCTCAATCCTACCTTCCTACTGAAAATTTTTTTTTTCTTTTACCCCTCCAAACACCCGGCCAACGTTTTTTTTTTAACACACACACCTCCAAACACCCGGGCAACACTGGGTACCCACCGCTAGTCTATAATATAAATCTCACCTGTCTATTTAAATGTACGTATGTAGGTATGTATGTATGTATGTATGTCTAAAACTTTCAACAGAAGCGACGGATTTAAATGAGATCAGCATTGTTTTAAAGCTTGACCCTTCGGAGGACAAATATCGAAAAATTGGCTAAAAATATTAATTCCTTCACCCTCAACTGAGCACTTTTCTACAAGGAGGTTCGCTTTTTTTTGTTTTTTTGCATCATCATTTTTGCAAGTCATCGTATCGGTTGGAATAACTTTACTCAATTTCAATGTTCCGAACTTCCAGTCGCATCATAGCGTAGCGGTAAGACGTCAGGTTTTTTTTCCACTTTCTCTTCCGCCTTTGCGTCATGGATTTTTAAGCCTGCTTGCCTACAACCCCCCATTTTTTTTTTTTTGGCTCAATACACACCTCCAAACACCTGGGCAACACCGGGCACCCAGGCTAGTTCTATAGAAAATGACAAATTTCATTTGAAAATCGATGATAAAGTCAAATTGAGAAGTGTTGACAGATCTGCATATGCATATTTAATTACAAGTTTTGAATATACATAAACATAATTTATATAAATAACAGATAAATATAGTAGTCAAAAATATTTATTCAATTGAAAACATTATTGGAATCATTTGTTTATACATACATAGCAGCTGTATTAAGCTACCACCAACGACCACAAAAATAATGGGAAACTTGCTGATTCTTATTAATTGAGAGTGTCTCAATATTTGGTTTAAAACTTGCTGATACTAAAAGTAAGATATCATCAAGATTGTTATTAGTTAATCTGGTTCAAAATTGTTTTCAGTTTCCTGCAGATTTGAAAAAAGTGTTTCACATTGACAGGTACTCCCAAAGATGTCATCTTTTTTGTGTGGATCAATAATTTGAAATACTTTTCACATGGAAAAATATATTTTGCATAAAAGTCAATTAATGAAATATCTTTGGAATTAAATTTTGATCTGAATAGATCATCACAGTGCATTTCTATCAATTTTATTTGAAAACATTCTGATTACTGTCTCAACTTCCACATCAAATGGTGTAGCAAACACTTTAAAATTATTTTTATGTAGATGAAATTCAGCAAAACGTGAAACAAATTCATTTTGAAATTCTTGGATTCACAAATAGCTCAGAATCCTGTGATTTCCTTACTTAAATTAAGGAGAAATGAGCATAATTTTTTATTTTTAAGTTGATGTCTCTACAACATAAGTTTTTTTTTCTCAAAAGCAACAATATGATTATACATATCATTATAAGCTGAGCTTTACCTAGAGCAATAAATGTAAATGATTCAAATGAGTCACTATATTCATAATGAACGCTAAATTTGCAAGCCAATCAGAATCTCGAAAATGCGAACTACCCATATATTTACTTTTAAGAAATATCATCACATCATGTAAGACAAATAGTCATTTTAACATTGACCCTCGGCTAAGCCAACATACATCACAGAAATACGCAATGTCACCGTATTCTGCTTGGGTATCAAACAAAAATTATTTGAATTTTCAATTATTATTATTATTCAATCCACAAGATAGAATAAGATTCACAGTTTTCATGACAACATCCATAACATTTTTCAACTTCATGAACTTGCCACACAATGTCTACTGATGGATAATGCAATGCATTTTTACAAGTTTATGGCTAATTCAAAGGTTGGGAGGAGGGGGAGGGGTCCTGTTGGAGGAATGAAATAGTAGCTGCCTGAGATAACAGTGTCCCTTTGAAGCTATCTCCACCTAATGTTTCAAATCGACTCTGCTTTTGTTTTATGTTTCTTTTGTACACAGAAATGAACATAAAGACATTGGTAATCAGGCTTGTAGGCTAGTTAAAACGCTTTCGCAGGCCAGATCCAGACTGTGAGCCGTAGGTTGCCAACTCTTGCTTTACATGAATGTGGAAGACTGAGAGAGGACACTTTCAAAGCAAATGGTCTATGCTGGCTGTGAGAGTTTGACATAAGGTGAATACAGCAGTCCATCTTCAAGAATACATTGCACAATTATCATATGTAGAGCGTCAGACACTTTTCAGCCTGATCATATCTGTGATACCTGTGGCAAAGTGTGTCTGTTGAGGGCTGCTCTACGCAGTCATATGAGATCTAATAGCAGAAACTAATTATGCAGAAGACAACTATGAGAAGAACATAGATATTTACAAATTTATATTGACAAACTCATAGCACTTCTACCCTCTCAACATAAAAACCAACAACTAATACAAGCAGCAAAATTCCACACCTTCATTGTAAAGAAAGCCTTCTACATTGAAAGTTGCTTCCTTTCGACTGCTAGACTTTGGAATTCCTTCCTTGTATCCTGATTCCATGATTGTATTACCATGCAGAAATTTAAGTGTAATGTGAATGGACATCTTGCTGCTCAACTTCCTACTTAGTGTGCTCCAGTGGGCATGATTCCTAATGCACAGTATCCCCTTATGTCTCACTAGCAATTTGCCGTGTTCGGAGTGAATATGAGTAAAAAAAAATTTAATTTGAAAAATAAATAAATACTATTTCTCTCCGCATTAGGAGCATAAAAGAACCTGGAACAACTTGAATAGATATGTTTGTACTGTTGGAAGATATGTCTTCGACAATCAGTCCAACAGAAGGTAAACTATTGTTGTTTCTCCTGGACCTGCTCTGTTGAACTGAAGTATAGTTTTGTTTAGTCTCAGAAGAGGTCCATCCTCCCAGGCTTTACCTAACTGTAAGAAGGGTTTAGTTTATTGCTAATGAGGAATGCAGACAAGTCTGCTTAGGCAATCCTAGTGCACAATCTGACCTTGTGCCTAATCTTCTGGAGAGGAGCCAAATAAAGTACTTGAAGCTGGTTTAAATTTACTTTCGGTCATAAACTACTTTCTTTCTGGCAATTTAAAGACTTCAAAATCACTGTTGATTATTTATCTTCTTATGGCAGGAAAACGTGACTCAAAAATTGTGGAAAGTGGGATTTGAAGTTAGTGCTCTAGAAGAAGAGCACTCTAGCTAAACAAAATTTACCTGGACAGATCAATCAGTATCCTCTGATAGAGGCGCCTCAGGCAATTAGCAATAAACTAACTCCCTTCCTATAGAGCAGAAAAGATAAAGCCTAAGAAGGCGGACCTTCTAGAACTACATAGAACAATACCTCAGACTAATGCAGAACTAGAAACACCAGAATGTTCAAGATTCTGCTGGTCTGATTTTGGTATGGAACCAAAACTCCAAAAGGTAGTTGGTGGCTTATTTTTTTTTTTTTTTTTTTTTTTTTTTTTTTTTTTACATGGGAGTAACATTTATTAAGGCCTGAAGGCTATTTAAGTATAAGGGTTAATGAATGTAAGGTGGTCGGTGAAACAACTACGATCACGTGCTTGTTCTTCTCGCCTATACGGAACTTTGATAAATATAAATTGCTTGATTTTTTCTTTATCATTTAATATGTTACAAACAGCCACCTCGACATCAAATGCTGTTTTATTATTCTGTTAGTAATATAGAGTAGGTATTTGATTGGCATGTCCTGACTGAACGAGAATCCACCAAAACCCAGTATTAAAACCAATCTGGAGAGATTCTCTTTCCTTGGCCGAGGACGGAGAGAGTGACATGTAACGGCAGAACAGTTACTACACTGTGATCCTATCTCGGAAGCAGAAAAGAAAACCCACCACGGATTTGATCACTCACGAAGAGAGAGAGAGAGAAACAGAGAACGAGGGAGTTGAAAAACGTTCAATCGACGTTAGCACCAAACACCTCCCACCTCCTCCAATATGAAGGCAAGTGACAGGTCGTCCCTCGTGGTGACCTCGTTGCCCCAAGAAGCAGAATACTGAAAGAACAGGATTTCGTCAATTCTATTTTTAGAATCGAGGAGCGAAACAAATAAAGGAAAAAAATAATAATTCTCTCATGTGCGGGTAGTTTTGACCAAAAGTCTGACCGCGTAAAACGTGTTTCTGGATAACCAAAGCGATATGTCACATTTCTGAAGTTGGCAGAGATGGAAAAAAAAGATACCTGAATTAATCCCTCGATAGAGCTATTTTGGATAACCCAAAACGGATGCTGACAGGCATGTTAAAAAAAAAAAAATAAATAAAAAATATCTGCGAAGTCATCGTTTGGAACTTATGTCTCCCACGTGGGACTGGAATGTGTTGCACAGCGTTGAAAAACTGAATTTGGTGATTGAAACCTTCTTCCCTCACAAGAGATTTTATTTGGATTAACTGTAGCAGTTGCAAATTGTCAAAAGAAAAGAATTGAACTGTAAGTTCAAAAAAAAAAAAAACTTTACTTTCTTTTTCTGTCGAGCTGGAGATCGGACTTTTCCTCGTGTGGACCGGTTGCTGCCGTATACCTTTTGTCTTTCTGTTAGAGGATTCTCTTTCAGTTAGTATGTTAAAATATTCCCCAATCCCATTAGCTTTGAATATATTTGTTTTTGTTAAATCTTTCTTTCCCCTTATCATTAATAAACTTAGTTTTATATGATTTGAAAGTGTTTGTTTCGTTATCTCTTGCAAATCTTATTGTGTTCAATTTTTGTGTTTATTTTGTATCTGCCTATCTCACAGAAAATAATTGTTATTTTATTTGTTTCAAACCTTTTTTTGTATAAAAAAGGAAAATTGAACCCAATCTGGGACCTATAAACATACCCCTAATGCAGAAGATTTATCTGCCTATGATAAGCGTTTGCTATCCATAAATGCCTATCCATATCCCTGTGTTTGCATTTTATTGCATTTTATTGTTATATTTAAATATTGCCCCGGCCCATATGTAATAAAAATTAGTCTAAAATTTATTGGAGCTTTATATATAAATTGCAGTGAGAATTTCCCCTATTTCTTTGGCTGGTATAGCTTCATAAAAAAAAGTTGCATATAGAATTCTGATTTATAAGCACTTTAGCTGCTTATTTATATGTGCTTAAAAAAAAGAGGGTTAGAATAAATAAAAATATTTAATTTTTTTCAAGTTTACCTATTTTTTATTTCATATGCTCAGTCGTATTAATTTTGCTTAGTAATTTCAGTGCAGGAGTAAGAATGGCTAACTCAACCCAAAACAGTGCAAGAAAAATAAGGTAAAAATTTAAGTAGAGTCACTTAAACTCCTCAACTATCAATCGACATGACAAATAACAGCCTATCTGAGAGATCATCATTCAAACACCTTGGCTTAACATTCGCAGGCAACATGAATTGGAACAAATACATTGAAGACATTGCAAGGCTGCTGCAAAAAAGGTGGGCTCCTACCATGCTCGAAAATTATTCATACTAGAGCATCCTATATTTCTACAAAGCCACAATTCGTTCATGCACGAAGTACTGTTGCCACATTTGAGCTGGTGCATCGACCACTAGTCTCTCCCTTTTAGGCAAAGGCAAAAAAAACAATCTCAAATCTAATAAGTCCTGTACGATCAGCCAAGCTTCAACCTCTGTCCCATCACTGCAATGTTGTATCTCTGTGCTCGTTTAATTTTAATGGAATGTGATCTAATTAATTCATAGCACTTGTACCCCTCCTCCCTCAATGTACATACTCCCGACTAATCTGAAAAACAAAATCCCACCTCATTCACTGTTGAGATCCCCAGATGCCAGCAAGCCTTCTACTCTTAAGTTACTTCCCTTGGACTGCTAGACTTTGGAATTCTCTCTGTTTCCTTGACTGTACTAACCTGCAGAAGTTTAAATGTAATGTGAACAGACATCTCACTGCTCAAATCCCCACAGTCCCCAGTAGACATGATCTGAAATAGTAGTCCTTTATGTCCAGGTGACAACATACATTGTTTGAGGTGAAAAAGAGTAAAAAAAAATTCATATTACACTGTCTGTTCACTCACTTCATATTAATCATTATGCCAATCAACAATTATCCATTTATTAAAAAAGATTTTCCAAACTTTCATTTTCAAATTACAAATAATATACAAACCTTCACAAACTTCTTTTCAATAAACTGAGAATATACATAACAAAACGTCCCCTACACTATTTCATTTTAAACTCAAACCCAATACAACATTATACTTAGTTTTTTTGTTTATTTAATGAAAGAGAAAGGATGCATATTCATCATAGGAGCAGTTAGTTTACTTGTGCACAAGTGTTTCTCATACACCAACAAAAAAGTTTTTTTTAATTAAAATAAAAAAAATTTTAAGAAATTAAAAAAAAAAACAGCATGGCATTGTGCAAGAAAGTAGGTCAATTACCATAAAAATATGGGTGTCTGTGTTTTAGACTTAAATGCTTTTTTATGAATACTGCTTACACAAATTACTTCATTTACAAAATACATTCAATCAAATAGAATAGTACCTTCCTTCCAGTGTTCATTCATTTTTTACATTTAACTTCCACTTTAATTTAAATTTGATTTAAATTTTACTTATTCAAATCAAGAATCACTTTTTTGCACAAAATATTACTTACTTCTTGTTTATACGTAAACATATTGCTGCAAGAATACTCTTTCGTAGTCATGAAATAATAATGAACATTTTAATATTCATTATCATTTCAAACTTTTAATACTTGCAGAACACTACAATTGATAGTTATAGATATTTAAAAAATATTGAGTAAAATTACTTATATGGGGTCTAGAGATGGGAGCATAAGTTTCTTAGGTTCTTTAATTTTGCTGGCCAACACTTGTGCACAGGTCTTCCTAGTCAAAAATAGGAATAATTTTATAGAATCAGTTTAGGAATTAAAGATGACCCTCATGTCAGCATCATCACCACCATCAGCATCCTTCTGTTTAATGCCCATTTTACATGCTAGCATCTATTGAATAGCTGCAAAAAATTGACTCCCAAAATAACCTATCTCTGGTTAAGACTTTATTAATCTCCCTTTCTTTTAAATATATTTTTATCACTTCCTCCCATGTTTTTTTAGGCCTTCCTCAATTGTTCTACACTTAACCCAAGAACTTTCATCTATTCTTTCAATGTGGCCTTACCATCAAAGTCTCCTGCACACACCTCTCTATACTCTCCAGATGTCATCTTACTCTGAGGTCATCAGAAATAAGCCTATCTTTTAAGATTCACATTACACATCTATTGTAGCATTCTTATGTTATTTTTTTCCATGCAACACATGTCCGCAATCCTCACTGGTCACATTTCACTTCCATACATAACACTGCTTACACATGCCTGATAGAGTCTTCACTTGATCAGCAGCGGTAATGTTCTGCTGGTTAGTAATGACAGAAGTTTATTAACTCCTAAGGTTACATAATGGATGGCCCTATGTAGGATAGCAAGATCAGTTAGTGCTAACCTTAACAAGGGTTGAACTAAGTACAACTTGAAGTGACATAAAGTTCGGGAAATAAACAAGTTTCCACAAAAGAGTTTGGAAGATGTGTTATGCGAGGTTAAAGAGGTCACAAGTCGTCAAGACATGATGCATGACGTCATGGATATCAAGGTTCACAGAGAAATGAGGGTTTGAAATCAGTCTGTCTATGAATGTGGCACCAGACAGATCACCAATTATGCTGTAATCACTGGAAGGAAAACTTTGATAATCACCAAGAGCGAAATGGCCCCTAACATCTCTACTCGCTATGTCCATTTCTTTATCTGTAAGAAGATAGTTAACAAATTAGTTAACTCAATACTAGCGTGTATGTGTTTTTCTTTCTCTCTCTCATGAATTATCTCTAGAATAAAGTTAATACAAAACTCCTGAATCAAAAAAGTATCCATGTTATAAAAAAATTTTAAGAAAGAATACGTTACACTAACTCTTGCAAACACACTAACACCGGCTCCACTATGTGCCCCCCCCCAAAAAAAACCGTATTTCTCATGGAGCTTGAAAAGTGCATAAAATCAATCTATTGGAAGATGGAAATGATTCTACAAAATTACCAGAATAATATAAAGGGATACTAAAACGAATTTTTCAAAATAATTGTGAACAAGAATACATTTTTAATTGTTTTTTCTCCGAACCCTCCAATAGGCAATATGTCTCCACCTGGAAAGCGTTGTGTTAACACAGTCCCAATGAACCTGCCTTTCCACGAAGGTGGAGTTAAACACAAGCTCGGTTTTAAATATGGGAAAAATTCCAGCTGTCCAAAAAAGGGGCACTTTGAATTCAGACAAAAAAAAAAAAAAAAAAAAAAACATTGCCTCAGTCTTGGGTGATTTCTCCTTCAGTAACAAAGGACAGAAAATATGAAGTGTAGTATCAAAAAAGATACATTTTGGTCCTAGTCAAAATGGTTAGATTCTAATTATCATCCGGAAATATTTCACTGCTATTATTATTATTATTTACTAAATTTGCCCGGATCAGAGTGTAGTATCTGCTCTGCACTGCTGCACTTAAATCAATTATTGTTCTCAGTAAATAGGGAGGGAACCCTTTCTATACTGTTGAAAATTTTATTTTTGCATACTTCCTTTTGGGGGAGCTGGTTTTCCCCACATTAAAAACGACCTTGTGTCACGTTTTGCTTTCGTGGGGAAGTGAATAAATACCTATTATTATTATTATTATTATTAAATGACACAAAAAGAGGAAGTAATAAAATATTGTTTTCTTTGACTTAAGCAACGCCGCGTTTTGTTTTCGTTTTTTAAAATATACATTTCCGGTTTTGTTTTGTTTTGTTTTGTAATAACGACCAAATGTAAAATAGGAAATGAATCTAGTTTTCTGCGTCTCAGATTTTCATCGAAAAAAATGTTCTCTTTCGAACCAACTTTCCATTTCTCTACTAAAAAAAAAAAAAAAAATGAAAATTAATGTTCACGGTGATAGCACCTACTCGAGACATCCCCATGAAATAAATGAGGGGTTTTCTTCGTTTCTTGTAGCGAAATTTGGAAATTGAAATATTGAATTTCAAGTGAAATCAATAGCATCTACTGAATTGTCATGTCGCAGCAATGAAAATCTCCAAAAATTACGAAAAGCGATAAGGTAGAAAATTAACAGTTTTCGAAGACAATTAGCGAAAATTAAGCTTGGCTAACTTGGCCAAAGATTTGCACTTTTCAGAAAATATCTACCTCCCTTTTTGTTACAATTTAGAACTCTCCCGTTTTTTTTTTTGGGGGGGGGGCGGTAAAACTCCATTTTCGCTAATTGTCTTGGAAAACTATTTTCATTAATAATTTATTTTCTACCTCATGGTTTTTCGTAATTTTTGGATATGTTCATTACTATGACATGGTAATTACCATTGATTTCACTTGAAATTCAATATTTCAATCTACGAATTTCGCTATAATAACGAAGAAGAACCGACGTAATGCATGCATTATTCTATTAATCGGACTAATTCTAATCTTGGTTATTTTCACAACATTTCGGCCGATGCAACCTCCGACCTTCTTCAGGTGCAACTTTTCATAGAACTGTGACGAAAGTTCGGTGCAGAAACACTTTTATTTAATTTATGAGAGTAGATTGCTTTGATTTCATTAACCATGACAAAATAGAAACGTTAATTTAATGTTAGTCTTAAGTTATTGTAGATCTGAGTAAGGGTTGATCCTTCAAAATATAAGACATTTTATATAATTTACCTATCCTGATAGTCAGGATGAACTCCACTTCCATTTTAGTAATATGCGAAATTTTAAAAATAAAAGTAAAATAAAAATAAATAGGGTATTAATTGGTTTTTAAAAGATGAAACACAACGGAAAAGGTCTTTCAACTGGATAGTTTATTTTGTCTTTTGTGTTTTTTTTTTTTTTGTTATTATTTATTTTAAAACCTAGCATTTCTTGTAAACGCATTCCCCAAGTTATAACGGGGCTCATTCTAGCATTTTCAAAAATATAAATACTTTGGCACTTGTGCATTTTAACATCCCCAAGCAAATTTAGAAATCTATTTTTAACATAGGGATGGGGGGGGGTAACTCTTCCCTTGATGCGGACAGAGCTCTCCTAAAATAAAAATTAAAAAAAAAAAATATGTCCAAACGCACAAGTGTAAAATATTGTGCAGAATGATTACTTTTTATTTTATTTTCATCCGGGCTTTTCGGTCGAGAATCAAACTGTTTTTCCAAAATTTTATTTCTCACACACACACACACACACACACACACACAAAAAAAAAAAAAAAAAAAAAAAACGACTTGATTTTGGAATCTTAAGTAAGAGGACCCTGGTGTGAATGTGGTATTATGGTGACTGAGAGCTCTAGCTAAGATTAGCTTAAACAAATCAAAAGTACAGTGACAAGGATGACCAAGACAGTAAGACACACCCTCCCCATTTTGGATTGGTCTTCTTGCGCCTAATTTTGTTTTGTCGACATTTTGTTTTCAGAATAAAATATATAAATCAAAGTGTAATAGATTAACCCTCCTTGACTGAGGCGTCCCGGTTCGGGAATAAATGCCGACATGATACACATGCATTAAAAAGGCGCTTCTACGCTATTGGAACGAAATTTCGGAAATCGTAAGACTGAAATTCACATGAAAACAATGGTATCTACGTATTCCTCGTATTTTTAAGATGGTTATATCCAAAAATTACGAATATCAATAAGGTAGAAAATTATTTATTAAAGAAAATACAAAATATTTTGATGAAGAATTTGATGAAAACGATCGTAAGACACGGAAGAGTTCAAAAGGGAGGTAATTTTCCGTTTCGATTCAAACAAGATGGCGGCAATTTTTCACCTACTACCACGATTAAAGTTGTTTTTTTTTTAATAATTCAGTAATATTCAGGTAATTTCGACACAATAATTTTGAAGCTACCATTAATACCTTATTAGAATTGACAAAAAAAAAAAATCAGTTGAAAGCATTGTTTTTATCTGAAATCTCGTCCCAATTCTTAGAAGCATAAAACAAAAAAACAAAACAAAAAACGCACATACCTTATGCCTAATTTTTCCCGTATGGGGGGGGGGGATAAATAGAAACTATCTACTTTAGATGTGCCCAAGACTTTAAATAATAAATTTTGTTACTTATGCAGAATATGGACCGTGCCGAAATAATAACTATTATTTAGAAAGCCATTCTTAACATGGGGGAAAGGGGCGCGTTTTATAACCATTCTGTATTTTCACCTAACAATTTAATAAACAAAAGATACAGTAAAATTATGTTTAAAAATTCCATTAAAAAAAAAGAACATAGCATAATTAATTGAATTTTAAATTAAACCTGCCGTTTGGTTAAATTTTTTATATTTTGTGACCATTATTAAATAAACAAATCTATATTTATAAATATTTTTAATATATTATTGGTCAATCTAAGCTGTTGCTGAACGAGTGAAAGCGTTACAAAAAAAAAAAAAAAAAAAAGAAGAACGGTTTTATTATTGACACTTGTAAGGGAGCAACCATTAATTGGCTCGGGTAGTAATATCAGCGTAGTATCAATTTTTCGTCGGTGATAAGAGATATTTTTATTTTTCAAAAATAAATGATTTTATTTTGTTTAAAGACATAAAAAGAATCTCCGATCACCCACATGGTGAAGGAAAAAAAGCATTTCTTTTTCTTTAAAAAATTTATTATTGAAAATAGTGTCCATGAAATCAGGGGTCAAATTTTTTTCGAATGTGTAATTATAGAAATAAAACAACGATCCCTCATTTTGTGGACATTCTAACTAAATCACGTACATGTGGATATTTACTTGATTATGTGGCTGTAGTGATAGATATTTATCTTGCACTTGCTTTGTCAAGAATGATAATTTAAAAAAGAACTATTTTAGCAATAAAAAAATATTTTACCTTCTCACAAAAAAATTGGTTTTCTTAGCGGATGTAAAAACCGATGATAGCATATATTTGTTTTTAAAACGTAATAAATCTAAATAAATATATATTCTTTTGAAATATGTTTTTTTTTTTTCTCAATTTGCTTGACAACCATAAAGATATAGATAATAGAGACAGCTGGTGAGACTTCTATTTCAAATAAGTGCTCTACTTCCTACACACACACACACACACACACACACACACAGTTACATTTTTCGGAGAAAAAAAAAGGATTCCAGCAGAGTGCTTTAAAATAAGGAAAAAATTCCGAAAATAAAAGCGTATTGTTTATATTTTTATTTACAGAAAGTTTAGATGAAATAATAGTAGCCCGAAAAACTCAATGGAAAACTTAGGAACGTGGATATAGTTTTAATTCTTTGTTTATGTCCCAAAATGGAATATATATATATATATATATATATATTCGATTAAATGTTAAAAGTCAAGGTACTTGTACGGAATAAGTATACTGGGAATCACTACTTCTGTTACGAACTTAAAGTTATTATCACAATGAAGAATCTCAAATCAGTTTCGGAAATGGCCGAAGTGGTTTATGATTTAAAAACCGCAAATAAAATGTAAAAGGACAGCGAAAGATTGTTGTTAAGGTTTCAAAAATGCTTAGTACCACAGAAGATATTATTAAGATAGAGGCGACAAATCGATTTTTTTTTTTAATATGTCGTTTTAAGCAAAAACAATATTACATACTTACTTTTCCTATCGAAAATAGTAATATATCTAAAAATTACCAAAATTCATGGAGTTGAACAACTGCTATTGTGGTTTCAGTCAAAAAAAAAAAAATCTATCTCTATAAACTTGGACGCCATTACGATGTAATCTAAAATATACGTTCTGGGTTATGTCCCCTGTTTCTGCAATCTTCGTCTACTTTTAAACATCTCCGAAAAATACAATTTTACCCAATTTTCCGTAAAAATTATTTTTATCTATAACTTCATACTCGATGAATTTTCGTAATTTTTGGATATGTTACTATTTTCGACATGGCAATTAAGTAAATAGTATTGTTTTGCTTAAAATGACACAAAAAAAAAATCTATCTCTCGCCTCTCTCAACATTAATAAAAAATAAATAAAATTAGAGCCCCCACCAAAGGTGGCGTTCAAATCGTAAACTGCTTCGGCCATTTTCAGGACCGACTTCGTCGGAACTGAATACATACATGAGTATTAAAAAAGTATGGATACTAAACCGTTACGAATACAAAAATGGGTTTTTGATTTATTAGCATAAAAGTAATTTTTATATACTTAAATGTCCATCTTTCAAATATTTTTCAAAACTTTGGATAATTTTGTAGAATACGGACGATGCTATTTTTATAATATAGGATTTTTTAAGTTAAATTCAATTTTTATGGTATCTTTTGATTATTAAAATGCTAGATGAAAAGAATAGTTAAAAAAAATAACTTTCTATGTTAAGAACGGGTTTCTAAATGTTATTATTTCAGCACGGTCCGTATTCTGCATAACTACGAAACTTTTATAGCAAATTATCTAGTTTTTAATTTGTTATATTTAAATAAACGTTTCAAGAATTTTGAGGTGAGGAGTGAGAGTTCGTATCATTTGGATTCTCATGTTCTCATCGTGAGTGTTATTTTCACAAACTTTCCCTCGTGCGTTGAATGAAGGATTCCATTCGACATTCCGTGCAGATTCCCGAGTTCTGCAAGATACGCATAAAGAAGGTCAGAGGTTACATCGATCGAAATATTGTGCAACAAACATTCAAGATGAGAACAGTAGTCCGAAAAAAAATAAATAAATAATACGAACAAGCATTCCTCATCTAAAAATTCAGAACTGAGGATTGATAGTTTGACTAATTCGGATGACTAGTACTACTGTTCTCATCTTGCTTGCTATTCACAAAGTTCCAGCCGATGTAACTTCCGACCTTCTTCAAGTGCATCTTGTCGAGCTTGGAAACCTATACGTAAGTTCGAACTAAACCATTTATTTAATCTACAAGGGTATAGAATACAAAGTGTTAATTATACAGTCCTTAATAAGGATCGAACCATCAAACCCCAGAACACTTAATTAGAACTGGTCGTTTACTTTTTAGGTCATGAGCTCATCTACCCACGTGGATTTTTTTTTTTTTTTTTTTTTACACGGTGGTCACCACTTATCAAGGCCCGGAAGCCACTCAGGGATAAGGGTTATTGCAATTACAGTACGTTAGTGTGGAGATTTGATGAAGTGTTTACTTAAGGGGGCGGTTCATTAGGAATTTGTTAACGTTGGACTTGAAGACATCCAAGTTGTAGTCAGGTGGGAAGCAGGCAGACGGAACAGAGTTCCACAGGCGTGCAGTTCTAAGAAAGAAGCTTTGTTCATGGAATCCACGTTTTGATTTAGGCACAGATAAAGAGTGGGGGAAATTTTTCACAGTGGATTCAGCTAGACGGGTGTTTTTCGTGAAAGATTGGCGAGGGGGGGACCAGAGATTGGAGTTCAGACGAGCACCTGCCATGGAAATAACGATTTTTTACTCATGTTCACCCCAAACAAAGCATATTGTCACTTGGATGTAAAGGGGCTACTATTTGGGACCATGTCTAGGAAAGATTAACAAGAAGTTGGTTTATGTTACATTTAAACTTCTGCATATCAGTACAGTCAGGGAAGCAGGTAGCAGGAAGAGAATTCCAAAGCCTAGCTGTTTGAGAGGTAGAAACTGTTAGAGTAGAAAGCTTTTTGGCATTTAGGGACATCGACAGTGAAGGGGTGATATTTTGTTGCTAAGCAAGTTTGTTGGGGGTATGTACATCGAGGGGGCACAAATGAAATGAATTCATCAGAGCACATTACATTAAAATACTTGTAAAACAGACACAAGGATGCAACATTATGGTGATGGGACAGAGGTTGGAACCTAGTTGATGAAGCGGACCTATTTGATTGGAGACTCTTTTTTGGACCTTATCCAAGAGGGAGAGACTAGTGGTAGATGCACACCAGCCCAAATGTGGCAACAATACTCTATGCATGGGCGAATGGTGGCTTTGTAGACAACACTGCTCTGATAGCTCACAATCAAGCTCAGATGCAAAGGATAGTTGATACTTTATCTCAAACAGCCAGGAAGATAGGCCTACAAATCAACATAGAGAAGACTGAAGTGATGTATCAGCCCTCACCAGATACCAACAACCCGCAAGAGGCTTTAATAACAATCAACGGCAAAGTGCTAAAAGTTGTTGAAAACTTCAAATACCTTGGAAGCACTCTAAGCACTGATAACCGTGCTGACAAAGAAATAAGCTGCCAAATTCAAAGCGCATGTGCTTCTTTTGGCAAGCTAGAAAAGAGGCTCTGGACAAGGGCTGGTATCCGGCTAGGGATGAAGTGCAGAGTCTACAAAACCATCGTCCTGCCAGCCCTGCTGTACTCAGTAGAGACGTACACTCTGTATAGAGAACACGTAAGGAGATTGGAAGCCGTCCAACAGAGACACCTGAGAAGGATCATGAAGATCAAATGGAGTGACTTTATACTAAACATGGAAGTTCTCAGGAGAGCAAACCTAAATAGCGTGCAAGCTACCCTTGCTACTATGCAACTACGATGGACCGAGCACATTACTAGAATGGAAGAAAACAGAATTCCAAAGATGATCTTCTACAGGGAACTGGAAAATGGAACCCGCAAGGTAGGAGGTCAGAAGCTTCGCTACAAAGATGTAACAAAGCGGCACCTGAAGGCAATGAGCATCAATGTTGAGAGTTTGGAGGAACAAGCCAAAGAAAGGAGTGGTTAGCGGAACAGTCTCCACAAAGGAAAGAAATAAAGAGAGAGAAAGATTGGAGAAGCCTTAGAGCTGGGACACTATAGATGACACAACCCTGGCACCCACATATGCAGTGCCTGTGACCAGATGTTTCACACAGAAAGAGGACTATGTCAACACCGAAGGATAAAGCACTGAGGCCCCGACTAATCATTATCAAGACTGACAAACTGCATGATGATGATGATGAGAGGTACAGATTACTCTCAGGTGTGAGAAGTCTTCTATCACGATAGAGTGCAGCAACCTTTGCAATGTCCTCAATGTATTTGTTCCAGTTCATATGTGAATGTTAAGCCGAAAAGTTTGAAGGAAGAATTCTCGCGTAGGGTGTTGTCATAGATATCAGTGGTTGGTGAGGTTTCTTGTAAATTGTTAAACGAGAGCAGCTTAGTCTTACTAACATTAAATGTTACCATCCATTTACGGCCCCATTCCATTATGGTATGAAGATCATTTTCTAAGAATTCTGCTATTGCCTTGGATTTGTGTACATCCGTTCTTCCCTCATGCATGTTATAAAGCATTGTATCATCAGCAAATATATCCATCTCGGACACAATATTATCAGGGAGGTCGCTTATGAATATCAGGAATAATAGTGGTCCAAGGATCTACCCCCGAGGCACACTCGCATTAATGTTATGCTGTTTGGATGTACGTCTATCAATGATAATCTGAACAGTCCTATTGTCTAAGAAGGATCTAATTATATTTAGCATTCGTCCAGTTATACCATACGATTTAATTTAAAGAATTCAGTTCAAACTTCTATTCCGATACACCTGAAGAATTTACATCGGCTGAAACGTTGTGAATATAACAAAGATGAGAATCGTAGTTGGATAAGCAAAAAATTCAAATTTTTTTTCACAGATTTTTTAATATTTTTTTTTTCTGATCAGTTTGTTCAAGCTGCAGATGGAGCATCCTACCAGATGCCAAACACTCACCTGCTAACTCAAATATTCCAACTGAGAGATCTTTTTAAGATTCTGACTGTCTCAAATGCAACTGTTTGAATCTCTCTTGCACTTGGTTCGCCAAGTATATTTGCCAGGTAGTTTTTTTAATTCTTTTTCATGATTCCAGTTGCTCTTATAATTATTGGAATGATAGAGATCTTCCCAAAATTCCAGTTTCTTTTCATGTCATACATGAGATTTTGGTATTTCGTTATGTTTTCCCTTTTAACTCTGTTTAACCCAGCATCATTGGGAGACACTAACTTCTATTAAGGTTGCTGCTTTCTCTTTCTTGTCCCATATCACTATGTCAGGTTGAATAGCTCCGTTTTCCAGGCACATATATCTTGGCAAAATCATCCCACAAAGCAGCAACTTTATGGCAACCTACCTGCTATATCTAATACCATCAGGGAGAGACGCCTACGATTTGCCGGTCACTGTCTGAGAAGCAAGCATGAATTGGTGAGTGATGTATTGCTATGGACTCCATGATATGGATACGCAAGCAAAGGATAACCTAGATCCACGTACATGCAGCAGATAACACACGACGCCAACTGTGTACCTGAAGATCTGAGGCAGCTGATGGAAGACAGGAAACTCTGGAGAGGAAGAGTCACATTGGTCCGGGCAAGGAACCCGCCCTGATGATGATGATCTAGGTACATAGCTGTAGAGATTGCATAGTCATAGTGAACGGTGCATAACTTATTCCCAACTGTTCTTTTTGGTACACGTTCACAGGACTTGCTGCTGCATTCACCAATCAACTTTTTAAAAATCGTCCAGTGGACATATTTATACACTCCATTGTGTTGTGTCATATAGTAGCCATCCCCCAACAGAAACTTTTACTTGGATGTCAGGTGACTCACACTCTCTAATTCTGCGTGACAGAACCTGCACTTGCTGCCATTGCTTAGACCACTCATTTTTCTTAAAAACATTGGTCATCAAGCCTTCATTATTGGCAGCCATTATAATCCTCTCCTGATCATAATGGATCGATCCTCTTTTTAGCCAATCTATAGAGCCTTCCTTATTTGTACAATCCAGAGTGAACATTTTATCCAGTGTCAGTTGTTTGTGATCATGTCACAAAACATATGGTAACTATTTTGTACATTTGTAATTCTATTTTCAATCTGGAGTGACACTTGATTGCCTTGCTAAGCAAACTCAGTGAGTCAAGTATGGTCATGTTATGAGTTGACTCTGGCAAAAATCCCAGATGACCCAAGGAATGATGAGATGTTTTCTTTTGGAAATATCAGAAAATGAATATCTCAATGATAAATAGGAATGACAATTGTTAGACAAATCTGGCTGATATCTGCAGAGATTGTCGACTACTGGTGATATTTGAAAAAACTAAAAGATTTTTGCTGATAATAGATTTCGGGGAAAAGAAAAATTGCAAAATAACACATTTGCTTCCCTGGGTCAGAGTGATTCAGTTAAAAATCCTGCATCCAGAAAACAATTTGTTTTGCTTAAGTCCAGAGAAGACCCAAATTATCTAATCTCGATTTTTTTTCCCTTTGTATGAAATATATATTGAATTATTTTATGTAAATAATTATTTTTTTTCTGATAAGAATATGATCTCCAATGTTTTGTTCATTATTAAATCGATTTGAAAATGACTTAGTAGTTTCCAAATCTGTCCTGATACCCACTGCTCAGATTGCAGCAGACAAAAACGGCATATCAACTAACACTGAAGCATCTACAAAGCGATAATTCAACCACAACATCTGACAAACTTCAAGCCGAGAGACTCATCTGTTAGAGTCACAGACCAGTTAGTGTGTTGAAGGTATTGCCACATGGGGGTCGTTGCGCGTGTTGTGCACAGGATATTAGAGTAGTAAATTCCAGTTATATAGAGAGGCCCAGCACTAAACAAGTGTTGTCAATGGGACTTAGGGTTAGTCACATCATCTTGCTCGTGTGAGATACACTTTCATCTTCCGTTTAAAATGCTTGATTCATTTTTGATGGGATAAGTTTAAGAAAAAAAATGAGCTCAGATTTAATAAACATTGATTTATAAAACTAAAAATCACTGAAAAGGAATAAAGAGAAAATACGTTTCTCAATTGTTAAACAATCACTACAACTATTGGAAGGTTTGTTAATTAATATGCAGAGAGAAATGCACTGTTAAAATGTGTAAACATTTAATGAATAAAGAAATCAATATGGCTGTCCAGTTGCCATTTTGTTGACTAATATGCAGCCTTGACCTTGCAATCAAAAACTAAGATTGAGTCAAACAACGTGAGTTCGGTGAACCCGTTCGTATCTTTATGGATTTATGTGGAGAGAGCGAGTGACACAAATAAATTCGGTGAAATCCTTTGCTGTCTCACGTGTATTCATTCTACATAAATTATTTTTCATTTTAAATTAAAACTAAATTTTACTTAAAAATAAAAGTTGTTTAAAAATGCTTAAATTATTTGTCATTATAAAGTATAGAATAAAATAAATTTAATTTAAAATAGAAATTGTTTAAAGTTGTTTAGGGTAATTTTATTTTTCATGTTTTTTTTTTCATTGATTTATTCTACACAAGTAAAAAAAAAACAGTTGTTTTAATTGTTATGAAATTACCTTATTTATTTATGTGAATTATTGCTTATTTTGCGTTCGTAAAAGTAATCAAGAAACAGGTATATAACAAATAAATGTTACCAAAAGCGATACAAGTTACCCAGTTTTTCTACCTAAAAGTTTTTGGTGTTTTAACTTATTTTAAAGCGTTTATTAACTACCCAAGTAGTATCGTGCGCTTAAGTTAAAGCAAGATGGTCGAGATGAAGTTGCCATCTTTGGAGTATCGATAATCGCTCAAAAATCGAAAATAAAACAAAATAATAAATCTACCCAATAAAAATCCAAGCACTTGTTTTCTAGTTTTATTTTATTTTTAATTTCAGCCACATGGCGAATTTGTTTTTGTAAATTGTTGCATTTCGGAATGTTTTTATTTTTATTTTATTTTTTTTTTCCTTCACCGTGGTTTGTCTTCGTCTACAAAATTTAAGGAATGTTTCACTGTTTAAATAATCAAAAAAACAAAGTTTTCCCATTTCTTGTAAAAAGAATATGATGATATAGATATTTGAGACACGCGTGAAATGCAACAATATATGAAAACAAATGTCTGATGAAATGAAAACAATAACAAAAAAGGCAACGATGTAAATTTATCAATAAATATATAAAATGCAATGTAAATAATAATTTTTTTTCTTCTTCGTTTTCTGTTTATGGAACCAGAGTTTCATTTTGTGTGATCGCCTTTCGGTTGTTGTCGTAACTCGTTACCGGATTTTACCGAATCAATACTGGCGACCATGGGGGACTGATTTATACAAATACCCACACATACACACAAATTAAAAAATAAACTATCGAAATACAGTTTTTATTTGACTTCAAAATCCACAAAGAAAAAAAAATGAAATTTTAAAGATGAAAACATCCGGATTTTGTTGTTGTTTTTTTTTTTTTTACGTAAAAGAATAAAGTCGACCATTAGGTTCGAATAACAAGGGAATAAAAACTCTTTTTAAACAGATAGAAAATAGTAAATTTTTTTAATAGAGACTAGAATTATTTAGATTAAATTTTGTTTGAAGAAAAACACGTACCCGTCGTCACCCGCCGCCATATTTGCCAAAAAGCTTGGACAGTTTCCAGACTAGTTTTCCACCTTGAATGTTATCCATGATTGGACGTAGGCGTACATAAATCTATCTTGACAACAAAGCGAATAAAACAAACACTATTCCATAGAATGGGACAGGATTAGACCACATCGACTATCATCAAATAATAAATATTACTTCAAATATATCGCATACTCTAACCGTGCGCGAGAAAAATGGACAGATAAAGGAAAACATGGTTGAAAAAATACACAATAATTAACAGCGGTCAAAAAGTGGGGGATCAGTTTCAAGTAATGTCAACAATATAAACAGATCCCCCAGTTAATGTCCACATTGGACATGTTTTTGCGAAGTTTTGAAACAGCGACATGAAGTTGTGTGTCCGTTCGGAATAAATTTTTAAAAAACACGGTATCCGAGAGGAAGCGGGGAGAAAGCTTGGAAATATTGAAAACTTAAGGACTTACCTGAGTACTTGAGGAGCAGTGCTCATTTTCCAGAGGCTGGAAATCCTGCGAAAATTCGCACTGAAGTCAGCTAACCATCAGCTATGGCATCCATGGTAAGGATACAGGTTGCTGACGCCAGAAGGGAGCGATCATTATTTCAAAATGAAAACGACACACTTTCGGTTTGTCTACGTTTTCAGCGTCCCAAATTCTCTTTTCAAAGAAAATAAATAAATAAAATAAAAACTATAACATTTTTATGCGATTATTTCAATTTTTAGTTTAAAATTGCATTGTAATTTGTGATGCAATAACAAATTTAATACGCATTCGTAAAGATTTGATTTAATATTCATTTTTTAGAACTTAGTATACTTTGCCTAACTCGAATATTAGAAAAATTCAATATATCCGAATGCAAACTATCTATATATATATATATATATATATATATATATATATATATATATATATATATATATATATATATATATATATATATGAGAGTGAGAGAGAAAGAGGTCATTTCTTATATATATATATATATATATATATATATATATATATATATATATATATATATGAAATGACCTCTCTCTCTCTCTCTCTCTCTCTATATATATATATATATATATATATATATATATATATATATATATATATATATATATATAAGCATTAATATGTCGCTGCACATTCATGAGCATGTTTCTGTCAGCCAGTTACAAATAACTAGAGACCTCTTCACGCGCTATTGCTTACTAAACTTTTATATAAGTAATATCGTCTGCTTGTAACTAGCTGACCGAAAAATACTCATGAATATGTTGCGACATATTAATGCTTATGTAAAACAAATAAAAAGTATATCTTGTCTTTAGTATTGAGCACTCTTTTATTCGTTAAAATTTCATTGGTTGCTTTACTTCTGGAAAATATTAACCTGGCATTATATATATATATATATATATATATATATATATATATATATGTGTGTGTGTGTGTGTGTGTGTGTGTGTGTGTGTGTGTGTGTGTGAAGTTGTTGGAGCTATCATGTTTCATTTCACCGTATTAGTCAGGCTTAGGGTTAGTGTTGGGATGGTTTATTGCTCTTAGGGTTAATATTGTAGTGTTGGGGGGGGGGTATTGGATCATTTCTTTGAACTTTTGTGTTGGAGTAAAGTGTAGTATCTGTTCTGATGCTACACTTTGTTTTTTTTTTTCAGTCTTCGTTCCAATGGAGAACTAAACCTGGAACAATTGTTTTTAATTTTTATCCTAAATTATGAGTGTTCTTTTGGGAGCAACTGGATTTTCTCCACATTAAAAACTGGCCTTATCTGGTGTCTAACTTTGGCCATTGTGGAGAGGTGAGTTAATAGGGACTATAAAATTAGGCCCCTCTCTCTCTCTCTCTCTCTCTCTCTCTCTCTCTCTCTCTCTCTCTCTCTCTCTCCCGGTCTTTCTCTCTCTTTCTCTCTCTCTCTTTCAAGTTAGCAAAGCAAAATATTCAGTTCATTTTAAAAGAAAATTCGATATTAAATTAAATCTCTATGAATATGTATTTGCTTTATTTTGTTACTACATCTAAAATTGCGATGCAATTTTAAAACTATAAATCGAACAATCGTATTGAACGTATAATTTGAACGAAGAATTTGGGACGCTGAAACCGTTCACGCACTGACCCTGATTCGAAATTTCGCGTGTTTAGTGTTACTTTTTAAATCGCACTTCGCTTTGTTTACAATCGTTAAATCAGTTTCATAAACACAAAACGAATCATTACCCAGCATTACAATCTTGAAAGGAAGAAAAATAAAAAATAAAAAGAAATAAAAAAAGAAATTTTAATTCGTATTTTCGTAATTAAAAAAAAAAAAAAACGGACCACATCCAAAAGCATGTTGAACGCAGTTGTTTTTTGTTTTTTTGTTGTTTTTTTTTCATTTCTCACCTTACGTTATTATGATTTTTTTCTTCACAACGCGATGTGGCGTTTTTTTTTTTTTTCTTTTCTTTATGGCAGAAGTGCATTTTTTTTACATATATAACCTATATTCCTTTTTTTTTTTTTTCATCTAAAACTCAGAATTATTTTTGGTGCAAGTCTACAAGTCAACCAAAATAAAAATAAATAAATAAATAAAACACACAAGAAAATCTTTACCTATTACGAAAATATCATATTTCAAAAATCACGTATTAATCAAATAGGTTTTTGTTTTTGTTATAAAGAAAATAATTTTTAAACCCTTTTAAGTAATTTATGTCAAATCGTTAGCATTACAAGAGTGATCGAGCAAATTTGGATTGTTATGGAGTTGTCTGCCTTGTCTACCCTTGAACGAAACAGTCCCTTTTGCTTACTCATAAAATTTTATTTTCTTAGTTAAAAAAATTTGGAATATGATATTTCTGTTTCGTCACGGGTACGTGTCACACCATACAGATTTTTCTTTCTTTTTTTTTTTTTATTGGTTGAATTTTGAACAATAACCCTCTTCTTTTTTTAATTAAATGAAAGAAGACTTAAATATTTCCATTTTACTAAAAATGATTTTATTACATTTTGATTTTTTTTTTCATACAAGAAAGAAGTAAAAAAAAAAAATACCATTTTTGCAAAGTATTAGTTTAGTTTGGAACTAAAACTTATTTTTTTGTAGATCATCCATGATCCGTTGGGTCAGTATTTGTTATATACTATTGAATATATTATTTCTTATCTTTTGACGTTGGTTGATTTTACAATAATAATAAAGCCAGAGGATTTCACTTAGTCAGGATGCATTGTGATATCATAATAGACCATTTCTCGTGTACACACAGCTTTCTCGTGTACACACAGCTTTCTTTCTCTCAGTCTTATGAAATTATTTGCATAATTCGATCTCTCTTAGTACTTCGCTTATCATTTGCCATTTCTTTACGGTATATAGAAAGCAGCAGTAGCGAATGTTGTCTAAACTAGTGACTCTTGATTGGATAATGCCAATGGTGCAGCAGATCGTGGGGCGGTATGGAGATGCGCCAATCAACCATACAACTATAAGGTAGACACAGAGGCAAGAAGATAACAGTAACCAGACGACAGTTGCTACTGGAACAGGGCTGCTGGACGTTAGTATTACCAAAGAAATAATGTCAAAGGTCTCTGTAGATGTCTCCAAATCCATCTGCAAGGATTGTCAGAATGATGAGTGCAAGTGAGTCTGCACAATTGTTTGCGTTCTTTATCTGCAAGTGCATCTGCACTTGTTTATTGTGGCATGTGTGTTGTGGAGATAATTGTCAAGATTAGTAGTACACTATGGTCAAAGTTAATTATGCAAGGTTTGTAAGTGAGTCTGCAGTGTCAACTACAAGTGAGTCTATGCTAGTGTTGGTGTATGTCATTAGAGTTGATTATGTCTCCTATGGAGGAGGTAACCAGATGACGGTGGGTGCTAAAACAGGGCTGCTGGGTGTCAATAGGCACTGGAATGGGTCGCCTGATATCGACTGGCACTGGAATGGGTAACCTGATGGGTACAGGCACTGGAACAGATAGCTTGACAGCTGTAGGCACTGGAGCAGGTAGACTGACTGATACAGATACTGGAACACTGCTGAGGGTTGCAGGAGGTGCTGGAAGCCACAAGAGTGAGCCAGAATTCGCTGGTTGTAGAAGGGTAGTCTCAGAAGGCAGGCAAGTAGTAGTTGCATAGAAGTAGTTTATTGTCTGCACAAGTAGTGCGGAAAAGGTAACCCTGGTAAGGGTTGTTTGAACTGCTGTTACTGCTGAGACCCTTTGACTGCTGGGCTCGTTGACTTGATTGAGAGTGTCAAAGTCGTATTCAGGAGGCCTCCTGCTCCTTAGCTGAATTGATATTTAGTTCTCTCCCACTGCAAGAACTTCGACACCAGGGTCGGAAAGTGGGATTGAGAAGTCAGCACCCCAAAGGAGGGCACTCTGACCTGCAAAAAGTGCCTGAGTAGCCCCGTCGGCATTCCTCGGTGAGGAATACAAAGGCGATTAGCAATAAACTAATCCCTTCTCAAAGAGAGAAAGCAAAGCCTGAGAGGATGGACTTCCTATAACTGCACAGAACTTTACTCCCACCACAAAATCAGCAGGAACCGGACCATTTCAGGAATGGTCTAATTTCTGATCCTTAGCCGAGTTAAGATCTTTTAGGCTGCAGAAGCAATGTTTTCATCGAAGAGGACTGGTACAACAGACGTTGTTTTAGTGAAAAAACAAATGATTAGAATTAATTCCTTATAGAATCTGTCACAATCAAGAGTTTCGGATGTACATTGATTGCGTTTATATTCGATTCGGTTTGGAATCGAAAGTCTGTTGTTATTAATTATTTGAAAAAAAAAATTTACATTTTTTTCGTTTGTGGATAAAACACAAAAATCGACATAAGAAACTCTCATACAAATACACCTACATGCATTGATGCATCTAAATCGCATGTGAATTGCACGTGCTGATCATGTGGCTAACCTTTTGGTGCAAAACGCCGCCATCGCGTGTTTTCTTTATTTGAGTGTAAAGCAGTGTTCTGAATACACACCACCACAAGACCCCCTCTCTCTGGATAATTGATTATCATCAATTACCAAAGAAAGAATGTCAAAGGTCTCTGCAGATCTCCAAATGCATCTGCAAGGATCGTCAGAATGATGAGTGCAAGTGGGTCTGCAAGTTTGATGAGAAAGTTCAGTAGTGTACATATCTCAACATGGCTGGTTGAAAGTGATCAGTGAGTGCAAGTGAGTCTGCACAATTGTTTGTGTTCTTTATCTTCAAGTGCATCTGCAGAGTCCAACAGATGAATGCAAGTGAGTCTGCACTTGTTGTGTTGTCCATGTTGTGGAGATAATTGTTAGGATTAGTTGCGCACTATGGTCGAAGTTAGTTTGTAAGTGAGTCTGCTGTGCCAACTACAAGTGAGTCTGTACTAGTGTTGGTGTACATCATTAGAGTTGATTGGGTTCCCCTATGTGTTGATTGAATCATCGAACATTCAGTTGTTGAGTTTTTAATATGCTTGTTGCAGCTTAACTCATTTTGAACTGGTGCGACTACTTCCATCACGGTTATTGATCATGTCTGTGGATTTTATGTGCTTTATGAGTGTCAATGAGGGTTTGGGTTGTTGAATCTGTTGTTGGAGAGAGTTGGTAGGCCCTGAAGGGTGTTGTTGATGCATGCAGAGCTTGACTTTTTACATCCTGTATGAAGTTAAGAGCTTGGTATTAGTTCTGGGCTGAGTTGGTTGAGATGTTTGATCGTCATAGTCAAGTCTGGGTGAAATATCTTCTCTAAACAGTTGCGGCATGCGTCCAATGATGATGTGAGATTTTTCGTCATTATTGCTGACCATTTTTGTCTGTGGTTTTGGATCATATCAGAGTCACCACT
This sequence comes from Euprymna scolopes, assembly GCF_053919585.1. Lineage (NCBI taxonomy): Eukaryota > Metazoa > Mollusca > Cephalopoda > Sepiida > Sepiolidae > Euprymna > Euprymna scolopes. The sequence continues at coordinate 125,217,085 of NC_136491.1, forward strand.
TGTGTCTTTGGATTACTTCAGTGTCACCACTTGTTGTAGCAAGTCGGGTGGCGATATGGAGATGTGCCAATTGACTATCTTCTATAATATAAATCTCACCTGTCTGTTTAAATGTATGTATGTATGTTTGTATGTCTCGCAAAACTTTTGATAGAGGCGACAGATCCTGACAAGATCAGTATCATTTTGAAGCTCAACAATTTGGACGACAAATATCGAAAAATTCGCCAAAAACATTAATTCCTTCACCCTAAACTGGCCAGTTTTGAAAAAGGAGAGGTTGATCTTTTTTCGCCAACATTTAAGCAAATCATCACCACCGTTGGATTGACTTTGGTTAATTTCAATGCTTCTGACTTACAGGCACGTCATGAAGACATTGGCTAAGACGTCAGATTTTCTTTCACTTTCTCTTCCACCTTCAAGTCACAGCTTCAAGTCTGCCTGCCTACAGGCTAGTCTACAATATAAATCTCACCTGTCTGTTTAAATGTATGCATGTATGTATGTATGTATGTCATTGTATATATCTGTGTGTGTGTGTGTGTGTATCTATGTATGTCATTGTGTATATTTGTGTGTGTGTGTGTATATGTGTATTGGGGTGGAGAGGGCTCCCGTAAGCCGTGGTGAAGGCAACCTTTCTAGGAGAAGCAAATCTCTGATTTAAAAAACCATAAAGCGGAAGACCATTATCCGCATTAAGCTGGTCTGCAGTTTAATTTGTTGCTGGCTATCTTGCTCTTGCTTGTTGCTGAATCTCAACATTTTGAACCGAGAGAGAGACTTAGCTGTCGTACAAAGCTAAGACTCTGTAACATCATATTTGTATAGATACTCCCTCAGGTATTTGGGCTCATGGATTTTAAATGTCTGAGGGAGTGGCACTCGTCTGATAAGACGTTGCAATCATCACCATGTATGTATGTATGTATGTATGTATGTCTAAAACTTTCGACAGAGGCAATGGATTTTCACAAAATCGGCATCGTTTTGAAGCTCGACTCTTCGGATGACACATATCAAAAAATTGCCAAAAAACATTAATTCCTTCACCCTCAACTGGGCATTTTTCTACAAGCAGGGGGTCGCTTTTTTTTCTGATATTTTCGAAAGTCATCCCCTGATTTCATTTAACTAGCCTTAATTTAAACCTTCGCCACTTCCGGTTTGGTGATAAACACAACGACAAAGACATCACTTATTTTTTTCCACATTTGCATTATGGGTTCGAGCTTACCTGCCTACTACAACTTTTCTTTTTTTTTTTTTTTTTTTCTTGCTCACACCTCTAAACACTCGGGCAGTGCCAGGGATCCAGGCTAGTGCAATTATAAGGTAGACACAGAGACAAAAAGATAAAGACAATAGCAAAAGAAGAATGATAATTACTGAAATTCATTTAAAGACGACAGATTATCTTTTATTTACCAAAAAAAAAAAAATACAAATGGCAAATTCAAAAGGCCTGGAGGTCATGGTCTGTCCGAGTAAAACAGGCTTAGCCTCTGGAATGGAGCAGTTTAGCATCAGTGGGTACTGGAGGAGGTAACACCAGAGAACAGTGGGTGCTGGAACAGGACTGTTGGACATCACTCCAATCAGCGTTTTCTTTCAACCAATCACAGGCGCAAAAATAATCACTTCAAAATTTTGCATCTAATATAAAAAACCAAATACACAGTTCTCTCTCATTCTCCCTCTCTCTCCGAATCGACATACATGAGAACTCGTATGACTTGGATTCTTCAGACTACTGCTCTCATATTGATTGCCGTTTTTTCACAATGTTTCCAGCAATATCTTGTCAATCTTTCTTTTAAACTCAGGAATCTGCACAAAATTTTGAACAGAATCCTTTATTTAATTCATGGCCGTAGCATGCTCTCATTCTGTCAACCATGACTAGATGAAAATCCTAAGTGATTCACAATTGCATTTTCGGTCGCACACACTGAGGATTGAACCTTCAAGCAGAAGAATTTTACTTTTACAATTGATTTTTTTCCAAGTGCTTTAATCACTGCTCTATGAGTCCTTGAAAAATTCCATTGTAAAAGTGAAACTCTTCTGAAGGCTGAAGGTTCGATCCTCACTGTGGGCGACCGAAAATAAAATTGTGATTTACTTAGGACTTGTATCCTTGTATGTATAGCTGAAGGAACGAGCATGCTACCCTTGTGAATTAAATAAAGTGTTCCGTTTAAAATTCGATGCAGATTCACAAGTTCAGCAAGATACACATGAAGAAGGTCAGAGGTAACATTAATCAAAACGTTGTGAAAATGACACTCAAGATGAGAACAGTAGTCTAAATAACCAATCCTCATCTCAAAACTTCAGAATCGTAATATATGAGAATGTCCTTAAATGCAGCTTAGGACCACAGATGCAACAAGGAACATTCACAAACAACTAAACACAGTAACAGCATATACACATCACTTATCAGACTTGATATTTATCTCCCATGACGGGATGATGTGACACAAGGATTGGAAAGCGAGATTGAAACATCAACGTTCTAGAAGGGCACTGGGGACTGTAAAAAATGTCTGGGTGATCCAGTCGGCATTCTTTATTAGGGGCACTTCAGATAGTTAGCAATAAACTCACTTCTTCTGAAAGGGAGAAGGCAAAGCCTGGAACTGTACAGAATCAAAGATATACCACAGTCAACAGGGGAAAAAAAAACATTTCAACAATGGTCTATACTCTGTTTGCTTTGGTTCCAAGTGTAAAACTTTGGCTTATTGGGCTCATGTAAAAACATATCCAGTAAATGTCAGCAATCATATGAAAATGTGACATTCCACCAGTATATTGTTTGATTTTTGATTTTTGAACTATTATCAACGTTACTTGTGCAATGCTTATGGCAGCCATGTTTGAATTTTTTTTCTAATTGAACAGAGTACACACTATGTTTTTTAACCAAAAATCGCTTTAAAATAAGTTAAAGCACAAATAGAGTTTTCCAGGCAGGAAGAAGAGTAACTGATCTTGCTTTTGGTAGCATTTATTTGTTGCATATTTGTTTCTTTTCCCCCATTTTTCGTTCTGTTAACCACAGTTAAAAATACACTGAAATCTTTATTTTTGGTTGTTCAAATAAGTTATCCATAAAAGTTACTCTATTTTTGTATGGATAGACTTTGTCATTCTTTCTTTGATATTTATATAAAAGAAGGACCATATTATCGCCAGAATTTTCCATGCAGTTTACATAATACGCTGGAAGATGCTGAATTAAAAGTTTTATAGCCATTTTACATGCAAATGCTGGTCAATATTTTCAATGAAAAATATATTATTTCTGTTATTACAAAGATAATTCAATGGAAAAAATAATTAAAAAATGAAAATAATATTCTTTTTGTTGTTACGAAGAAAATACAATGAATAATTATTGAACAATTTTTATTAAACTTTAAGAAAATTATTAAGAAAATTCAAATCAATAAAAAAATTTATTGTAAGATAAGTTTCATGAATAAATATATTTTTAAAAAAAACCAAAAAACAAACAACTGATCCCAAAGAAAATTTATTTTTAATTTTTAATATGATTTTTTCTTTATGATTTTTTTTTTTTTTTGTTTAAGTCAAAATAAATAGTGTTTTTGTTTGTAATAATAAACCAATGATAAATACATGTTTTTTGAATGATGTTGACTGTTGCAATTTCATTGGCTCAGTGTTTTCGATGCCTTTTGATGTTTTATGTAAACTGACCGGAATTCCAACGATAGCACAGCCTTTTTATTTTTTTTAACATTGTCTCATCCTCAAGATATTCACTATTTCTCCAACTATGTAAAACAGATCAGGTACATGGCAAGAAGCATACACAGTGACAATCAAGATAACGATAACATCATTGAAGTTTTACTAGTATATTAGAACTATTCTGTCTAGATGGTTCGTCTAGTAGATATTTATTTCCCTCCCACCGTAAGGTGGGGGGATAATGTGCCATGTGCCACAAGGTCAGAATGGTAGCATTGAAAAACCAGCGCAAAAGAGTTATGCGCACTCTGTCCATCAAAAAATGCCCAAGCGACCTCATTGGCATTCCACAGTCCATCCATCCTGGGCCCAACTCTCTTCCTGATCTACATCAATGATCTCCCAAAACACATACTTAAATCATTCGTTGACATCTATGCTGATGACACGACCATCTATGGCAACACATCAAAGGCCGTTATTGACAAAGTTCTCTCTAATTCTCTCTCCTCTGATCTTGAGCGCGTGGTACAGTCGGGGAAGAGGTGGCTGGTCACTTTTAATGCATCCAAAACCAAGCTTCTATCTTTACATCATCAACGCTCTGATCCCAATCTGGCATCTGAAATGGAACACGTACATCAGGTCTGTTGCCAAGGACGCTGGGAAAATGGTGGGATCCTTCTATCACCCCAGAAGATATCTCACTACTGATGCAATTCTCTATCTGTATAAAAGCCAAGTACGTCCAAGGATGGAGTACTGCTGCCACATCTGTGCAGGAGCTGCTAAAAACAGCCTATCCTGCCTTGACAGAGTACAAAATAGACTTTGTGGTTTAGTGGGGGATGCCCTTTTCTCTTCCCTGCAACCTCTCTCCCACAGAAGAGACGTTGCAAGCCTGTCTTTGTTTTATCGTTATTTCCATGGCAGGTGCTCGTCTGAGCTCCAATCTCTCGTCCCCCCCCCCCGCCAATCTTTCACGAGAAACACCCGTCTGGCTGAAACTACTGTCAATAATTTTCCCCCTTCTTTATCTGTGCCTAAATCCAAACGTAGATTCCATGAGCAATGCTTCTTTCTTAGAACTGCATGCCAGTGAAACTCTCTGCCACTTGCCTGTTTCCCACCTGACTACAACTTGGATGTCTTCAAGTCCAACATAAACAAACTCCTGACAAACCGCCCCCTTAAGTAAGACACTCTATCAAACCTCCAATACTAATGATTACTACAATACTATCTCATTGATTACTGTACACGCAATAACCCTTATCCCTGAGTGGCCTTCGGGCCTTGATAAGTGGTGACCCCCATGTAAAAAAAAAAAAAAAACACAGTAGGAGCGACTCAAGTGATTAGCAATAAACTAACTCATTCTCAAAGAGAGAAGGTAAAACCTGGGAGGTTGAACCTTCTTGAACTACACAGAACCATATCAGTGTGACAGATTCAAGATGATTATTTACTTTAAAAACTACCCAGATTCTGTTAGACTGATTGTCGAGGACATATCCTTAATTCGTATGAACAAAACCTACTCAGGCTATGCTAAAAGATTGGCTTATCTAATATATATATATATATATATATATATATATATATATATATATATATATATACTCCTATAAATTTGTTTCTTTTGTGTATTGATATTCATATCAAAAACCCTTTTTTCTATTTATTTAAAAAAGAAAAAAAATACAACTTTGTTATATATGAGTCATGGAATTGCATTCACTAGCAAAAGATCTAGCTAATTTGCATATTCTTTTAAACATTTATTTTAATTAATTCCCTAATTAGTTTTTTCGGTTTTCTTATGGGATGATCATCTTTAGTTAACTATTACGTTTAATTATATTCATGCAGATATTCTACATAATTTATATTTGTGTAATATTTGCATAAAAAAGTTATAGTAAATCCAAACCTCTTTCTATATATATTTATGTATGTGTATATATATTTGCTTAAAAAATTTTGCCTATCAAACTCCTCTGTCAGTTTTTGGTCTGCAAACATGAAAATTAGGGTATTTGGACCCATTTAAAGCTTTATATTTGAGTTTTAGCTGGGAAAAATCGGTATGAAAATGTGAAAATTAAAAAAGTGGAATTTGCCAGGTGAAGGTTGAATGATGGCATTACGAATATGCATGTATAACATAATTGCCATTGGTTCATAAAAGCCACACTACACTTCAGGAAGAATGTTTTAAATCATTGTCCAGGTGAGCTTGTTCAAAATGATGATGAATAAGACCTTATCCACCAGAGAGAGCAACAAAATGCCTCTGAAATTTCCACAGTCTGAATTTGAGCCTTTCTTGTGCAATAACAAGAATTGCATCCTTCCAGTCTTGGAGAACTTCATACTTACACACATTACTAATAACGTTCTCCGAAACATCGACCATTTTGGCTTCAATATCTCTGCTGTTATGCCATTCATTCTAGGTGAGTTTTTGTTGTTCATCACTTTCATAGTTGTTTTTATTTCATCCTTAGAAGGAACTTCATCAAGAGAGGACTGTGTTGCGGGTGTCGATGTTAGTCCTGCAAACTCAAAATATAAAAATAAGTGTGCAAAATGGAGTTGAACAATCAAATAAAGATGACTGAGGCGGATATATAAATTTAATACAAAATTTATTTTCTCAGAATCGTAATTAAGTGAACGGCGAAGACAAGAAAGTTTTTTCTTAACTGACTTTCTTCCTGCAACTGAGGTAATGAAATGAAGTAGAAAAGTAAAAGTTCTCGGTTAGAAATAATCAGTTCTTTTTTTAGGAATAATTAACCAACATAAAAGTCTATCGCTTACTTTAGCAAAGAGATAGAAAGGGGTAAAAATCCATTAGGGTAAAAAGTCCATCTTCATGTGGAGGATTAATTATCAAGTCTGCAAGTGTTTAACGTCCTGGGGACGGAGATCGACTTTGATATTTACAGCATGCTGGTTGGGGGTCGACTGCCTGGTTTTGGTGCAAAAAGCCCTTTTTATACATTTCAACCAGCTCATCAGAGACCGTCAGAAAAAACATTTTTGAAATTTGTTTTCTTCGTAATTCGATTGGATGAAAAAACATCTTTACGACGTAAGGTGTTTTCCAAGACATAGCGTGAAAAGATAGTTCCCTTTTACCCACGCAAATTCTGTGGACTTATAAGTCCACAGAATTTGCGTGGGTAGACTTATAATTCCACAGAATTTGCGTGGGTAGACTTATAATTCCACAGAATTTGCGTGGGTGTAGAAGGGAATTGTGCGTGCAGCTAAAATGATCTTTATACAGTCGCGCGCAAATGGGCTTTACAGTTGGAACTGCACGCCATTATTCTATTTGAGTAGAATTCCCTGTGATTACAGCAAGGCTACGATAACTGTTTCACATTGCTCGATGTCATTAAGTACACACTAATCCATAATTGGGTGGTTGTTGAAAAGGTCTCGGTATTGCTCCCATCATTATGCCTGGATGTTTTGAGGTTGAGTTATAGTGAATTTCCTCCTTTTGACTTCATAGGAGCAAACATTGACTGATTTGCTCCATATATCTCTCTAGTGAGTTGATAAAACAGATTTGAGTTTTTACTGTCTGCAGCAAACTGTGCTTCTTTTGCTTTTTTTTTTTTTTTCCTGACCAGTTTTGCAGTTCACACATGCGTTTTTGTGCATTTTTCTGGAATTCTTTGTGTGTTTTAACAGTTTCTTCTTTTTCCTAAACAAATATGGGCTGATAAGTTCATTTAACCAACAACAATAAAATCATTATTTTCAGCATCACACAACAAGCGTTTTCTGATTTGGTTCAAATGTCTTTTATGAGTAAACTGTGGACCTTATTTTCTACCTTTTTCTCATTTGTACTCAATTCTCAGAATGAGTTATTATCACAAAACATCAGAAAAAAAACTTTCATTTTGTGTTGGTTGCATCTTTTGGGTGCAGTGTTTGTATGTTCAGATTTTGTTTGCTTCATCAAACACAGACCTGATTTTATGCACGAACATTACCTTAGCTGAGGATAATGATGATGATGTGTTGTCATATTTTTTTCATGGATCTTTTCAGTATATCAATGATTAGACCTTGGATGGTATGAAGCGACTATGATGTGATTGATCTGGAAGGTCTCAATGTTTTGAAATAGGTAGAACAGAATAAGTTTACTATCTCACTTTGTAACTATTTATCTATCTATCGATCTAGCTATCTATCCATCTCGATATATCTATCTAACTGAAGAGGTAGACAAGAGATGGATATGATGATGTTTTCATAAAACCTGTCAAAATATAACAAAGCTATATCATAAACAAGTTTACCGGAAGCATCTTATCAGCTGATCGGATCTACGTGTGAGTCACGTGGATCAGGTTAGCTGGAGATGACTTGGAGTTGGAACTTGGTCACGGTGAACAGCGGTTGGGTTAATGATTGTCTCCCTCCCTCCCTTGGGAGGGAGGTGACGTGTCTCTCAATCAAGAACACCAGAAAAGAACTCACTTTCCATGTTCATCTGCCTCGACATCTGGGAAAGTGAATAAAAAAAAATAAAACCAATTGTCATCTTGGAGTGAATGTCTTTCGTCTAACAGGTTCCAGCCTCTCTAAGAAGATGAATTCAAGAATGGACCAGTGAATATAAGGTATGTCGGATATATGGTACCCACCCACACACACATGCACACACACGCACACACACACACACACACACACACACACACACACACACACACACACATATAAACTTCGATCACGGAACATAAAACGTGTATATATACATCACACAGACATAAATAGACGAGCACGGTTCAGAAAGTGAAGAACCACTAAAGACATTAGTAACACATAACGGATACGTCACAAACAAACACAAAACGTATACACCCGTTTAGATGGATGCCGTTCATGTTAGAATAACGTAACAATGATAATCCTTAAAGTTGCTGGATGTTTGGTTTGGTTTGGTTGTTTTGTTTTACGGCATATCAACCCTTTTTGGGTTATTTAATGCCGAATTCAGTTATTTTGGAAATACTATTCATGTTGCATCCAGTTATTTTGTAGAAGGTCTTTATTCTTCAAGCTCTTTGTATCTTCAATTGCTAGTTTGTAGTGTTTGGTTTTGGTTTTTTTATAGTGGGTTTTAACATTTTTGTTCCTGCCCTGCAGAACATGAATGAGTTTTGCAATGGGAGAGGGAAAAGGGTTACAGTATTAATGTTTGGTATATTTTAAGTTAGGAAACCAGTCAGGAAAGTTGGGTGATAGAAAGAGAAAAAAGAAAAGGGAAGAAGAAAAAGGGGGAAAGGTGGGTTGTTGTTTTTGTTTTTGGTTTTGGTTTTGCAGAACATAATTAAGTTTTGCAAAAAGAAGTACAAAAATAAAAAGCATCAATGTTAGGTGCATTTCGTTTCAGGAAGCCAATATCTTCAGACAGCCTGATCTGGTAGCACCAGAGTTGCTGGATGTAAACTGTGTTTCATTGTCAGACACTAGACAAACGACTACTCCAAATTGAGCAAAAAAAATTGGTGTAAGAAATTTACTGTAATTTAGTGCAGTTGTATTTCTACATCTAAGATTTTGGGCCATTTTAAAAAATATCTACTGCACCAAAATAGTAGAATCCATCTTCTTTTTTTTTTTTTATGGAAATCACCCGAGAGAAGCATGAAGCCACTTGATATAAGGAATTAACAAGAACAAAAGAGGATTATTGCAATTACAATGAGATGCCTATTGACCTTAGTGTTGAAAAGATCAAGGCTGTAGATAGAAGGAAAACAATGAGCAGGAAGAGAGTTCCACAACCTTGCATTTCTTGGAAAGAAGCTGCTGAAATAAGAAGCTGTATTACAATGAGGTATTAAAACAGCGAATCAAACGAGCTGGAACAAAATTTGTATATACTCACGACCATGGTATGTTTTTAGACTATATTTGATTGAGGGCACCTTCACTGCCAAAACACAGACTCCGCAGAATTTAACAACGTTTTCAATATCGTAAATGTTTAGCTAGAATGCATAACAGTGCAGAAGGCTTTCCATTCTTGTAATCTTTTAGTTGCCAGAACTCTCCTTCGTGGTGTTTTGGAATGACAACTCTCTCACTATATAATAGTATTTCGTCACATAGGGAGAAAATATCTAAAGTCTTTCCACAAATATTGATATTGATTTGCCTGATAAGCTTGTCGCTTATAATTTCTCATTTGGTTTGGTTGAGTGATACAAGTTCCCTTAATGTGGTTTTAAAATTCCTTTTGGTTTGTAGCGAAGCAAATCACAGTATCTTCAAATCTGTTTTTCAGAGATTAATCGGAACAATCAGTTGGCATGACAGTTTTTTTTTAGAAAAATAAGAATTCTGTTGTAAATTTCTAATTTTAGGTGATTATTCGATACTTATGACTATGCTATCATTCAAATTATCCAAATAGATTTTGTAAAATACCAAAAGGTGCTGAACAAATCTTTTCATTAGAACTGTTATTTCCATTATTATGCAAACAATTTAATGAAAAAATTATTTGAAAAATGAAAGCAATATTACTATAATGAACTAGCGGGTAATCCAGTGTTGCCCAGTCATAAAATATGCTTACATATGAAATTTATGCAGAATTTCATATTTATTATTATAGAGCAAAATCTCTTTTGATTACTATATTATACTCAATATATTTAGAAATGATTCCAAAAGTTAAAAAAATAAAATAAAATAAAAAAATAACTTTGTGCCATCAGCTGGAATCGAAACCAAAACATTCAGTGCTCCAGATATAGTCATTATTTAGATCTTCAGCCTTTGTCGTTACCATCTGAGCTATTGCAGATGGATAAAAAAAGCTAAGAATTAAGTCAATTCAACCTAAAAATATGTATGTATGTATGCCTAGAATTTACTCCTTGCAGGGTCAACTTATTTTTGAAATTTTAACCCTTTAGCAGCTAAAAACCAAATTGAAAGTTTTCCCGAGGTCCACATACCCTATATATCAAGTTTCAAGTCTATAGACCAAATATTCCGAGAGATGTTTAGTAGAGACGTTTCGCACACATACCAACAAAGTCACTTTTAATATATATATTATATACTAGCATGGGTACCCGGTGTTGTCTGGCTTGACATGAAGTTCTGTTTGGAGCACACCTGCTATATTAATCATTTTCATCATGGGCAACGTGGATACCCCCACAACAATTTAAAAAATAAAAGAATTGATAAAAATATGTAAATATAATCGCCCCAAAAAAGAAGAAGTACCTAATACCCTCTCCACCAGATATTGCAGCAGAAGGGATACAAACAGAAGAAACTATTCTCCGGATATTGAGCACTGGAAAGACTCCCACCACCACCACTACCACCACCACCAAAAATAAATAGTTAAAAATAAATCATTACAACTCTTGTTTAAAAAAAATTGCAGCAAATGCCCGTGCAATCGCAAAAAAAAAAAAAGAAAAGGAAAATTAGCCAAGTAGGCAGGCTCGAACCTGGAATGCGAATGAAGGGGAAAAGTTAACTTGGGAACTGTTTTGGTCACTGTTATATTCCTAAATACTTAGGAAATAAAGACAAACGTGAGTTACACCGAGTGGTATGTGTAATGGGGTTTATTTATAATACAGAAACGTAAGGCTGCTCGCCTAAGGTAAATAGAAGTACATAGTAACAAGTATGGGGAAGAAAGTCTGATAATCAACACGTAAGACTATCCGTCTTACTGCGACTGCTTGTCTGCCGCTGTCTGCCGCTGTCTGCCAAACAGTCCAATATATATATACAGTTTGTAACCGGTGTATAGCCAGTTATGTTCCTTCACAACACCTCCCCCTGAAGCTGAAATCTTCCTGATTTTAGCTTAAATACCTCTTCCTTTTAGGGTCAGGGCTTAATCTCCTGGTAACTTTTCTCTTTCTTGCGCTTTTCCTTCTGGTCAGCGTTACCCGGGGTAAAGGTTTCTGTCCAGCCCGTATGGTCGGTTCAGGCGAAATATTCATTGTTTGCGGTACACACGCTGGTTTTGGTATATCAAAAATATCGCACAATGTTTCCATTGGTGTCTCTTCCACATCTGGAGACAGTCTGGGACGTATTTGATTTCTGTGTCTTTTGCAGATAAAACTTAATCCCTGGATGGTATAGACCATGCTCCCAATCCTTTTTTTGATAATACCTTCAACCCACTGATTTCGTCCATTTTGAAAATTTTTGAAATATACATTTTCACCTGGGGAGAAGCACTTGGTATTAAGGTTTTCTTTTTTGAAAACTTTCTTTTTCTCTGGTAGCAGCCTATCGAAGACAGATCTTATCTTTCTTGCAAACATTAGCTCAGCCGGGGAAGAATTGACATTATTATTAGGATTTGGTGTCACCCTGTAAATTGCTAAAAATGTTTGAATACATTGTTCGTCTGTGTCCGTAGTAAGATTTTTCTTAAGTGCCCTTTTAAACGTATCTACAAATTTTTCGGCCAACCCATTCGATCGTGGATGGTACACAGGTGTTGTCATATGTAGAATATTTAGTGAGTCACAGAATTCTTTGAATTCATGAGCAGTAAATGCTGTTCCATTATCGCTCACTAAGGTTTTTGGCACTCCAAAACGGCTAAAAATTTCATTAAGCGCACTCACAGTGTTTTTTGCTGTTGGATGTCTAAACTTAAATATTTCTGGCCATTTTGAAAAAGAATCTACAATAATCAAGTAAAAATAACCATTTATAGGTCCCGCATAATCAATATGCAGACGTGACCAGGGTAGGTCCGTCTTTGGCCATGGCGTCGTTTTTACTGGAGGATCTCGAGCTGCTAATTGACATCCTCTGCATGTCTTGACACATTTTTCAACTTCCTTGTCCATACCAGGCCAGTACACATATCCTCTCATAAGGGATTTCATTCTCGAAATGCCCGGATGACCTGTATGAAATTCCTTCAGAATTTTCCTCTGTAACGTTAGTGGAATTACGATCCTCTCACCATACATGAGCACATCTTCACAGATGGAAAAAGGCGTTGTTTGATCTACCTTTTTATTTTTTTTTATCCATCCCAATTGATTTTTCATTTTCTTAATGAAAATGTCATTTACTGCCTCTTTTTTTATTTTTTCGAAAGTTACCGGAAGTTCACGTATCATATTACACATTGAACTTGTACATTCACTTTCGTCTTTAAGCGCAGCAATTACCGTTTCTTCGAAACTTTCGCTTCTTTTAGGGATCAACCGTGATAATGCATCTGCGTGTCCTAACTTTTTTGAGGATACATGTTCCATCTTAAACTGATAGTTTAAGAGGGTTACAGCCCATCGCTGTAATCGATTCGCAGTATGTGTGGGAATGCCTTTCTTTGATCCAAATATGGTAAGTAGGGGTTTATGGTCGGTTTGCAAAATAAAAGATCGTCCATGGAGAAATCGATTGTACTTTGTAATTCCAAATATTATCGACAGCGCCTCTTTTTCAATTTGGCTGTAATTTTTCTCCGCTGCAACCAACGTTCTTGAAGCATGGGCGATAGCTTTTGTCCTACCATCCTCATACTTGTGAAGTAATACAGCGCCAACACCGTAATCACTGGCGTCCGTTGCTAGTATTAGTTCCTTTTCTGGATTGAAATGTGCCAATGCTAAGTCTGACAGTAGACATCTTTTGATATTTTGGAAAGCAGATTCACATTCCTTATTCCAGTTCCATTTAACACCCTTTTTCAGTAACTCGTTAAGAGGAGCTCTTAAATTATGTATGTTAGGGATGTAAATTGCATAGTATTGAACTAATCCCAAAAACGATTTTAATTTTGTCACTGAATCTGGAGCAGGCATCTTTTCAATTGCTTCAGTCCTTTGTGGATCCGGTCTTCGACCCTCTTTGTCGATTATTTGACCTAGATATTTAATTTTTTTCATAAAAAAATCGCATTTTTCTGGGCTCAGTTTAAAACCAAATTCCTGTATTCTTTTGAATACTTCTTTTACATGCTTCTTATGATCTTGCAAATTTTCACTTTTAATTAGGATATCGTCAAGGTAGGCCATTGAAAATTCCAACCCTGCCAGCATCGTGTCCATAATTTGCTGGAAAATAGCAGGAGCAACCTTTAATCCAAAAGGAAGCCTCTTTAGCTTAAAAATGCCCTTATGAGTATTTATGCCTAAGTATTTGGAGCATTCATCGCTGATCTTAATTTGCAAGTAAGCATCTGAGAGGTCTATCTTAGAAAAAATTTTTCCTCCGTTAAGCTTAGAGAACAGATCTTCTGCGGACGGAAGGGGATAATTATGGTCCAATAGACAGTCATTTAAACCCGTTGAAAAATCTACACAGACCCTTATTCTGTTATTTTTTTTCTTTACATACACGGTTGGACTTGCCCAATCTGTGTGGTTAACTTTTTCAATGACTTCCAGTTGTTGAAGTCTATCTAACTCTTTTTCGACTGCGTCCATCGCTGAAAAAGGCACATTCCTTTTAGGTTTGAATACTGGAGTGGCATTTTTCTTTAATTCAAATTTTGCCTCTGTCTTAATACAGAGTCCTAGTCCTTCGGCAAAAACATTGGGAAATTCAGTTTTCAAATCCTTCAGGAAGTCTTCCCTTTGGTTTGCTTTTTCTGCAGTTAAAACGTTACAAAACGAATTTATGGGTTTCTCCCATAAATTAAACAGGACAATCCAATCTACCCCAAACAGGCATGTATTCTTTCCTGGTACGACGTACACTTTGGATTTATGAGTCTGGTTAGCGAATGTCACTTTGCATTTTAATTCTCCCTTGAACTCTAATCTTTTGCCGCACACACTTCTCGCCGTCTTTCTGGTTTTCGTTAATTCAGGTCGACCTATCCTTTTCCATATATCTTCATTTATAATACTAATATCTGCACCGCTATCCAGAAGCAATGTAACCAGATGTCCATTTATCCGAACATCAACATATTTCCGTCTTTCGCAGCTTTTTTCTTTATTCATGCGAAGCGTATTTACATTATCGGTCCCTTGTCTTTTCTTCTGGGCACAGTATGTTCCCTTGTGACCTCTGAGACCACATTCATAACATATTTTGTTCCTAAACCAGCAGGTCTTATTGTTGTGTCTTAAACTACCACAACATTTACACTTTAGCTTTGGGTCTTTGTATCCTTTAAGGATCCTGTGTTCTTGGAACCTGGACTTTCTTGTGGTCCCTTGCCTTTTTACTTGCTGCACCTTAAAAATATTTTTCTCTTCAATGCGAGTGTTGTCTTTCTTTATGTTAATCAGACGTTGACACTCTTCAGTGACTTTTTGCAATGTTATGTTAGGATCCGCCTCCATAATTGTTAGGATCCGTGAACGTATATCTTTGTCCCTTGGTGCTGTGAGACCTTGTACAAAGATTAAACATTTAAATTGGTCTGCGGAAATTTCATTCAATTTAAATGATTCGCATAAACAGTTCACAGTGCAAGCATATTCTAGATAGTCTTCAGCTTCTGCCTTCTGAATGTTCAAACATTTGTATCTAGAGTGAAATAGGCTATCCCTTTTATCAAATATTTTCGACAAGGTACTAATTGTTTCCTCGAACGAAACCTCCTCCGGTTTTTTTGGTAGAATTAGATTTGCATACTTGGTGTTTTCATCAGTACCCAGTTTTTGTAGTAGCAGGGTAACTTTTTCCTCATCGGTCCAGTCTAAACATCTTTTCGTAAAAATTGTTTCGTATCTTCTGTAGTATGCAGGGAAAGTAACACCAGTATCCGGGGAGTAACGAAATTCCGTTAGTGAATTTGAAATACCCTCGGCAGAAAAATTAGTCTTCTTCCCGGTCGACGTTAGAATTAGCTTTTCTAAATTCTTTTGCTGTGTCGACATTTGTCGTTGTAGTATGTTTGCTTGTTCTTGTTGTGCCTCTAAAGTTTTTTGTGTTCTTTCTTGTTGTTGTTGCAGCTGTTGCTGTAGCTGTTGTTGTTGAATTTGTTGTTGTTGTTGTTGTTGCGCTAAAAATTGTTGAGTCATTTTTGTCTGTTCCTGGATGCTAAGGGCTAGAGCCTTAGTTAACTCTGCTAATTGTTCCATGTTAGCTTCTAGTACAAAAATGTCTTTTCGAATTCTACACAATAATTCCAAAGAAAAATCGTAAATTTACGTATATCGTAAATTAGTAGCAATATGCAGACACAACACGTTTCAACAAAGTTCATCCATAGTAATTCAACAGGCTTTGTAAAATAATTCTTTTTTTTTTTTTTTTTTTTTTTTTTTTCAACAACGTAAGTTCATACACAAAATATTTCTTACTTCCCACGACAAATAGTTCCAATTATTTATATAAAGGCAATAACAAACAATTAATTTTCCAAAAAAAAAAAAATATATGGCTGCCGTTCCCACGTGGCATAAAATGGTACAATAGTCGTTGTATTTATATTTTTTCTTTCGAAACTCGTAATCCTTTAGTGTAGTTTCGAATTCAACTTGCGACCATTTTTTTTTTTTTTTTTTTTTTTTTTTTACTTGTCAAAATAAATATAAATTCCACTTTACCTTGAACATGTTTCTATAATTTCTTGTGAGTTCTTTACGAAGAAAAATCCGTACTTTTCGCTACTTTAGGTAGGAAAAATTTTTAAATTCATTGACGCACGTGGTCAAAAATCCTTGTGTAGTTTGTTTTTTTCGTAAAACAAAAAATCCTTGCATTGTACACAGTCCTTGGTACGGTAATTTATCTCTGTTAAGAGAAAGAACATCCTTTCGTCGCCATTGTTATATTCCTAAATACTTAGGAAATAAAGACAAACGTGAGTTACACCGAGTGGTATGTGTAATGGGGTTTATTTATAATACAGAAACGTAAGGCTGCTCGCCTAAGGTAAATAGAAGTACATAGTAACAAGTATGGGGAAGAAAGTCTGATAATCAACACGTAAGACTATCCGTCTTACTGCGACTGCTTGTCTGCCGCTGTCTGCCGCTGTCTGCCAAACAGTCCAATATATATATACAGTTTGTAACCGGTGTATAGCCAGTTATGTTCCTTCACAACAGTCACTGTCCTAAGAAAACTCACGATTTTGTGAACCTAAAGAAATAACTTTTATAAACATTAATGCGTGCGTTTGTTTTTTATTTTTTGTAAGGACACTTTTTTCACTGGATTTTTTTTTTTTGTAAATGAAGGAAATTTTCAGTTTGGTTTTCTTTTTTGAGGGGAGGGCTTTTTCGATTTGCTTTTTTTTATGGAGGTGGGAGCCTTTTTGTTTTTAAAAGTGTGTGTTTCGAATTCAAACTTAAGTTTGAATTCAAGCAGGAAGATTCTGTAGTAATTTTTTACAATGTGACCCAGCATCGTTTAACCCCTAAGAAAAATGAACATGTACCAAAAATTAATTCCAAAAACAATTAGATGAAATTTTTTGTCACTTTATGTTTCTAATGTAATCCTCCCCTACCCCCAAAAAATCGAATTGATCATATTTTGGGGCTTGTTTTGTTTATGCAATTATTAGGTGAAAGTACAGAATGGTCTAATAAAAATTAATTAAATTTATCATTATTTTATGCTTCAAATGTAATTCCCGCCCCCACCACCAAAAAATCAAATTGTACTTGTCATGTTTTGTCTCCCCCCTCAATCGACAAACTGGAAAAATGCTAGAGGTGACATGTCTCGTTGGACACTTGATGGCCAAAATGTGGGTGCTCATTTTATGCTAAATTTATATAGTAAAGTGATCCCTAACTCTAAAATGTTAATTTTTGTTTTCAAAATTTCTTCTTTCATATTATTTATCAAGGCTGTTTAAACGTATTAGGCCAAAAAAAAGTAGATCTTCATTTTTTTAGGGGTTAAACGATGCTGGGTCACATCATAAAAATTTGCCATTTTTTTTTAATTAGAAAGTTAAGTTTGTAATTGATGCGATTAATGCGAAAAAAGAAAAAAGTGTAAATTGTGGAATTTAGAAAGGGCAGTAAATCTTCATTTTCTTTTAGGTGTTAAACGATGCTGGGTCACATCATAAAAATTTACCGATTTCTGTATAGCCGTTTAAAGAATAATAAAAACAAACAAATGAAATCTTTTTAGTTTTTTGTATGTGTATTTTTTTTGTTTGAATATTAAAAAAAACAATAAAAGCCAAACATTTTTCTATCTACACGGAATTATTTTTCCAGCTAGAAACTTATTGAGATTACCAAATTATTTTATTTGGTGAGAGTTTGTTTTTTTATGTTTAAAAGTTTTTAGGGGCAAATAACTCTAAAAAAAAGTTTTTTAAAAAGTCGATGCTAGAAATAATAATTCCAAATAAATTAAATTAAATATATTATCAATATAATTGTTGCTTAAAGTTTATTAAATGACATTTTTAAATAGAACACTTAAAACAATTCTCCCACCAAAACCATTAACTAAGATGCTCCTATTTAGTAAAATCGATTTTTCTTAATGTAGTATGCAAATGAGGTGATCTCTTGATTGTATATTTTGCAAGAATCATACTATATATAGAAATAAATGAAAGATTAAACTAAGAAATGTTTTGTACATATTAATCAAATTGTGAACAAACAAACAGACAGGAATACGAATATATATATATAGAGATATATTTAGAGAGAGGGATAAAAACATGTCCATGTGCTAGAACGTTTTTATCCTAAATTCTACGCAGTCAGGCACGGTTTAGAAATTATGCATAAAAAGAAGTAAACATAATAGTTAAATTCAACCAATCATCTAATACGAAACCATAAAAATTAATAATTAATTAATGAACATTCGTTTTTAAAAAAAATATGCAAATTAGTTAACCTTCATGAAATCGCTTGCATATCCATGACTGAGTATATTAAGAAGTTCGTTTTAATAAATTTTAAGTAGAAAATGTTGGCTTTTAATATCGATGTCAAAGTGAAGAGAACACAGCTTTATAGATAGACAATTATTGAACAATTGTTACACAACTTTAAGAAAATACAAAATCAAAGAAAAAACACTCATTGTAGGGTAAGTTTGATAAATGAATATTTATTTTTTGAACAACAAACTGATAGCAAACAAAAAAAATTTGATTAGGTTTACTATTTTTCTTCTTTTTTTTTTGTTCAAATTAAGATAAATATTCAGATTTTTTTTTTTAGAAAATTAATCTTGGGTTTACTGTCGGCAATAATTGCATAACATTCGCTTCCTTTATTTTGTCCCTTAGTCCTCACATTCCATGAGCGATATTTCTGGCAAAGAGGAAAGAATTGCTGTTTTCTACATCAGAATGTATTCCATCTAACACTTATCATTGGCAAGTTTTTGACCTTGAAGTAGTATTTTTTTTTTTTTAGTTCCTTACATGAAGTGGCTCCATGCCTTGTGTGGAGCGATTTCCATAAAAAATAAAATAAACCAATAATAGTATATGAATGTTTTTCTTAACTAATGTTGGCTACTGCAATTTTATTGGGTCAGTGTCTAGGTAACTTTTGGCATTATATGTAAACTGCCTGGAAAATTCTGACTTGTTCGCCATAAGTACCGATTATTCCTCATTTCTACAATCATGCACAGGCAAACCTTTTATAGAATCAAAGATGGGAAGTAGTGGTTTATGACCCGTCTGCAATGTAAAGTATCTACCGGGGTGCGGTGATCTTTCTACCACTACTGCAAACATAATCCGTAACAATTCCTTCTCAGTTTAGGAATAGCTCTTTTGTGAGCTTCATCTAGCAGAATACATGATCAGATGCTATACAAGCTTGCGTTGCAGGCAACTATAATGTTCCTGTCAAGCATCCATGGTATTTTTGACAAATGTTTTTTATAGTGCAGAATATCTACATTCTATCAATGAAATTAAATTTACAAGCTCGAATAATTTAAGAATTCACAGACAATTAAAAAAATAGTAAATAGAGACTCGTTTATACACACATTATATAAATGCCATATACATAAAATATATACACACTCTGACGATTTATACTCACACGTATTTCTTAATTCTTAACCCATCTTGTTCATCTGATTTTGTGGGTTTTATTTTTTTTTTTTTTTTACACAGTGATCACCACTTATCAAGGCCCGGAAGCCACTCAGGGATAACGGTTATCATTTTATGTAGCCATTAACCTTGTTTTTATTTGGCAGTGTGAGTTCCTTTGTTTGTGGCTACAAGTTAGGCACTACTTATTTCAGTAAGAGCAATCTTTATACTAATGTAGTAACTCACAAGTGGAACACGAGTTATTGAGCAAGTTGTCTTCCTTCTTTTTTTATTGTTTTGATTTAAAAGGAGAATTAGACTGTTTTTTTTTTTTCTGGCATATCTTTCTTATATGCACTATTCCAGATTCTTCAATATTATTTTCATCTTGGCATATGCTTACAAATCTCTGATAGTCAGTTGTTATTTGATAGAGGTTATGGTTTTGCTCCTTTTCCAATTTATTCAGAACTGTACACCTAAGTGTCTTTAGCTGAAATGAGCCTTGAACAATTATTCATACTCAGTTATGACAGTTTCGAATTGTTGCAATGTTTGTTTATAACCAACACAAATATAATATAATCTTCACTATGCCTTCTGGTTAAATTCATACACTTCCCTCTTTTCTGAAAGAGTGAAGTTTTAGGACTAAAAGGTTCTGTAAGAAGTTTAATCATGCCAGTTTGCTTGTTTTACGAAGTTAATTGACAAATTTGGTGTGCTCCAGGGTGTCTAGTTTTCTAAATAGTTAGCAACTCTTCTTAGAATCTACCTAATTCATGCAGTTGTGCGTATAAATCCTCATAACTTCTATAATATAAAGGCAGTTGTCTGTGTGTGTGTTTATATGCCTGATTAAAAGTAAAAAACAAAACAACTACCCACAAAATGAGTTATTTTTTAATTGGCATTGCCCCAGATAAATAATATCTAAAATTTAGAAAGAATTATTTATTCTCTGGCCTTAAGCTGGCACAGATTTTGTTGGCAGAATTGAGACAGTTTTCCAACCATTTGATATATTAACTCTGATTTTTTTTTAAACCAAGGAGTTAATTCCCTTATGCCGATTCATTCTTCTAGGAATTTATAAAAACAAGTTGTCTGTGTGGGTTTATGCACAGAGAGAAGAATGAGCTGGGTTGAAAACAAAGAGGGTGTGAAGAGGGAGGGAAACTGTGGAAGGGGTTAAGAAAGAAAAATAGAGAAGAGATAGAAGTTTTAATAGAAATATGTTACACTTTTACCTCGAGCAACTCCAGAAGCTCATGCTAGTCTAAAATAAAAGGCAAAGGTTATGTCCTCATAAGGAGAATACATAAAGTTGTCTATTAGTATTTAATTGTTTCTCCACGAGAGTAATATGTGACACAAAATCGCTTTTAATGTGGGTGAAAACCAGCTCTCCAAGAAGGGGCACTTTGGTAGTAGACAAAAATAAAAATTGCCTTGTATAGAAGGGTTACCCCTACATTGACTAAGGACAAATTATCTATTGTGACGAAGATCGTATTTTGTGAGAATATGTTACTATGGACTGCTTCCCCTACACTATATACACAGCCAAGACCCTGGAAAATGATTTTGAGAAATGATTCACAAAAAAGGAAAAGGGATCAGGAAGTGAAATAATTGGCGCTGGATCTATTGAACTTCCCAGACTGAATGGCGTCCTGACCATTAGGTGTTAACCTTTGAGTGGTCAGAGTGTGATGGATGGAGTGACCTAAGAAAAAGACAGTCGATTTCAGTGACTAGTTGAAAGTGATTGAGAAAAGATCAGACATCAAGGATTTCCAATCAAAACTAGATAGAGGAAAGTGAACATATGGAGGAAATATAGTTTTGCTTGGATTAGATCGGAGTAGACTAACAGATTGGGTTGAACAGATGACAAGTTGAACTTACAAGTAGATGACTTCAACTGAATTACAGACAAATTATATCCGTTAGATCTTAGATGATGTACTGGAACCTAACCGAAAGATGGGTGCAAGTGACAGGAACCTAACACACACACACACACACACACACACACACACACACACACACACACACACACACACACACACACACACGCTCATTACCAATAAGTTAAATGCAGTATATGCATATATTTCTATGTTTGTACTTTTATTATGTGAGTGTGAGATTTTTGCTTTGTACATACATTGTAAACTATAAGTTGTAAATCCTTGGCGATTGTCAATATATCCAGAAAAAGAAGATGAAGAAAAAACAATAGTATAAATGTGGGTGATGGGGAGCGGGTTGATGATCGTTAGAGGGCGGCATGTTTCGAGAAAATGCATTTGCATTTTCATTAATGCCGGTTCAAGCAAGTTTCTTTGCTCTTGCTGAGTTTGAAGTGCAATTTCTTCAAGTTTTTGTTGCCAGATTTATATTTGTTTTTGTAATGCAAGATTTTCTTCTTCAACTCGATTTGGAATTTCAACCACTTGTTTTTTTTTTTTTACATCAAGCTGAAGTTGATTCATCCTTTCTTGTATCAGTTGGAAGGTAAGAAAATCGACCATGGCAGATTTAAATTCGTCCATCTTTGCCTGTTCCCTTTTTTATTTTTTAGGATTAAACGCAAATAGAATTTAATTGCAGTGAAAAAGTTCTTTTTTTTTTTGTTTGAATAAAAAAAAAATAACTTTAATTTCTTACTCACTCAGAGAATCATGAGTGCTTTTTCTTTAAACAATAGATCTTTAACGGAAACTATTATTCTCAAAATAATTTTTGGGTGAGAAATGAATTCTCGTCATTTAGTGGCTAGGGTTCAAGTTCAGTACAAGTTAGTTACATTTTTTTTTGTTCAGTTTCCAAGTTTCAGTTTTTAGCAAGAAAAATACCAGAAAGGACTATCTGGCTTAAAAACAATCAAAGTTTGAAATGTGAACATCACAGTTCAGGGGTTCCCAGGACATGTGTTGGCACGAATAATTAATTCAAGGGACACCATGGGAGTATAATTTTTACTCGAATATATCCACACATTTATCAGCATTAATCAAAAAACAGGCAAGTAAACATATCACCTAAACAGATAAATCCTTACTGTGAGTCAAGACACAGAAACTAACACAAACTAAGATAAAAAACAAAAAAAAAAACAATTCCCTAGCGAAGTATAAATTCAGCCTGGTACCAACAACAACAGCAGCATGTGCCCAGGCCTCAACAAGCATGGTCATTATTGTCAACATCACTGCAAAAATCAGCAGCATCTCCGTCGTCACCATCACCATCTTTTAAACAGTCAAGCAGCAGCGCAGACACCATCCTTCAACAATCAGCAGCACAGTTCTCACCATTGCTATCTTCTCATCAATTAAGCAGCAACGCTGCTGCCATCACCGCCATCATCACCAACAATCCACAATATGATTAACAGCTCCGGGAATAAGGACTACTATCTACATTAAACTGGCTACCTTTCTCGACTAAGCAGACAGTAGCACATCCTGACAATTAACTGAGGGCAATACCAACCTCACTAAGTCATCTGAAATAAAAGTTTTGAGTTAAACTTCATTGTCCTTCTTGTTTTCATATGCTCATTTATTTACCATAACTCATACCGGGGGTTGAGATACAACTGGTATCATTGTAACATAACACAAAACACATACAAATTTCAAGTGAAACTGCTTGACCCGATTGTCAGGACTCTGCTAGAATACTGACTTTCCATAAGAGCAATACCTGCTGCTATTTATAACTGGGAGAATCTGTGCTTACATGGACAAACTGCTATGAAGAAAGATCACAAATACATTTAGGCTTTTGAATTCTCTTTGCGGGTTTTATCTTTTTGTCAGAGTATACTTGTATACACATAAAATAACTCCCAACTCCTCTCCACGGTAGAGAGAAAGCCAAAATGACCTTTCTGGTGGTTCAGATCAAAAAGATCGATTTTCTCTACCTATTTGCCACATCTATTTTCTGCTTCCTGTGTCTCTGACGTCACAGGAGAAACTTATAACCTTCCTTGAATTCTAATTGTATTGAGCAAATTTTGGGTCTAAACATTTAAAATTTTACATAAAGGGTATTCAGACGTGCAGCAAGCTTTTTAATCGGTTTTGGGGCAAAAATTTGGCTGCCAAGAAGCCAAAGTTGAAAGGGTTGACCTTTGCAAACTCTACCAAACTCCTCTGCCAGTTTTGAGTCTAAACACTTGAAATTTTAGATGTAGGTAACCTGGAAATGAGTCAAATTTATATATATATATATATATATATATATATATATATATATATATATATATATATATATATATATATATATATGCACATAAAGTTATGAACAGTACATAGGGCCCGAGCAAAGCTGGGCTGAACTGCTAGTATATATATATAAATAGAAATATGAAGTTAGAATATTGTTTTATTACCAAAAATATGCATTTTTATACACTTGCAATAAAGTGATACATACTTAAAATTACCAAAAAAATAGAAAAATTAGCATTACTTTCAAAATATTTGTTCAAATTCCACAAAAATCAGGGAATGTTATGCAAATTTCACTTCTCTGCATTTCATAGCAATTTCCAAATAAAAAAATATTGACCTGCATTATAGCGATACACAGGGTTTATTCATATATATATACACACATATATATACATAAAGTAGTAGTGTGTGTGTGTATGTGTACAACTCCCAATGACCAAAGAAATATTAGGTCATATGTGTGTACACCTCTCCTGGTCAAGAAATATTAAAACCCATGTTAAGATACTTCTGTCAACAGAGACATTAAAGCAGATATGTAATTTCATTATATAGCATTCTTCAAGCCACATTTACATTATTGAGTTACGGTCATTAACATATCACATTAAATTAAATCTATTTAAATAATTACCTTGATGACATTACTTATTTGACATATTAGCTTTGTTTCAACTGTACTAATTAAAAACTTTTTATTTATTTAATTTATTTGAATTTCAAGTTATATTTGATTTAACTGAGTTTATCTGAAATCTGAAATCGTTTTATTTTCAAACTAAAAACCAGAAAACCAAAAGGGGAAATAATTGTGATAGTTTAATTGAAAATTGTTTTAAACGGAGCACATTATTACATATTTGTTTTCATTTCGAAATATTTCGAATATTCTAAGCTGAACTATTATTTTTATTTTTAATTCAAAGGAAATTTTTTTCGCTTATTCTTAATTTTTAAGTAACCTTTTTTATTTGTTAGAGAAAAATAATTAAAACAAATGTCCTCATTTACTTGCATCCTCACGAGGACAGAATTAGTCAGAGACACATGTGAACAAAATCCATCATCCTCTGCTCTTTTTGTTTTTTGTTTATAAAATTTAATCGGTGTTGGCCAGGATTTATTATAATAATTATACCATAGCAAGTGTGTTTAATTGCCTGCGAAACAGATTTTCTTTATAATTTATTTAATATCTTAAATTAAAAATGGTCAATTTTTACGATGCAATCCAGCATCGTTTACCCCGCGAAAAAAAAATGGTCAATGTCAAGTTTATTTGTCAATGTCAAGTTTTCCTCTAGAAAAAAAATGGTCAATGTCAAGTTCTTTGTCAATGTCAAATTTCTTTCTTAGTAAAAAAAGAACAAAAAAAAAAAAACAGCGCCAATTTTCGGGGTGCTGAAAACGAATATCACAGTTAAATTTGTTTTATGATATGAAGGGATTACTAGGTGACCAGCAGGTGGGTGCTCATTTTACGTTAAATTTATATAGGAAAGTGATCCCCCACATTTTGGAAAAGTAATTTTTCATATCATGAAAACTACTTATCTGCCCCAAATTTAAATGCAATATTCGTTTTCAGCACCACCAAAAACCATTAAAAGTCGTCATTTTAAAGTTTTTTGGGGAGTTGGAAAGAAACTTGACATTGACCAAAAAAATTAAAACCTGTTTTTTTGTGGCCTAATACGTTTAAGCAGTCTTTATAAATATTATGAAATAAGAAATTTTGAAAAAAAAATAATTATAATATTTTAGCGGGGGGATAACTTTTCTATATAAATTTAACGTAAAATGAGCACCCACTTTTTGGCCACAAAGTGGTCAACCAGGTATATCATCTCTAGCCTTTTTTCAAGTTTGGCGATCGAGGGGGGTGGTGGACAAAACATGACAAATACAAAAACTTTTAGTTATTTTTGTCGTGGGGGAGGGCGGGAATTACATTTGAAACATAAAATAACAATAAATTTAATTAATTTTTATGAAACCATTCTGTACTTTCATCTAACAATTTTATAAGCAAAACGAACCCCAAAATATGACAATTCAATTTTTTAGGGAGGGAGGAGGAGGAGGAGGAGGATTATAATTAGAAATATAAAATGACGAAAAATGTCATTTAATTGTTTTTGGAATTAATTTTTGGTAGATCTTTTTTTGTGATCGCACCGCCATTCGCTGCTATTTTTATTGAAACAAAAGTTGTAATGATTTATTTTAATTATCTTTTTTTTTTGGGGGGGGGGGAAGGTCCAGTGCTCAACATCTGGAGAATAGTTTCTTCTCTTTATAGCGCTTCTGCCGAAATGTCTGGTTGAGAGGGTATCACGTACTTCTTTTTTGGGGCGACTACATTTACATGTTTTCATCCGTTCTTTTATTTTTGTTGTGGGGGTATCCGCGTTGCACATGATGAAAATGATTAGTATACAGTGTTTCAAACAGAACTTCATGTCAACCCAGGAAACGCTGGGTACCCATGCTAGTATATATGTTTCTTTAAAGAGACTACGTTAATAGAGATAGACACACAAGTATTTACTCATTTATGGAAAGTTTTTTTTTATTGGTCACAAACATTGCATACAATTATTTTAACCATTGGTGTTGGCATATAAGAATATAACCGTTCATCAAATTATAATTTGCACAATGTTGGCTTCATCAGTGTATCAAAAAAAAACAACAATATTTCAAAAGTCTCAAAGCTCAAAAACAGGAACTTTTCCAGTTATATTAGTGGCCTGGCAAGACCACCGGGGAGACAACAGAAGCAGCAAAACTAAAACTGGCCTGCTAGGACACTATATATATAAATGTAGGCAAATTTAGGTATATTTTATTGGTTTGAAAACATAGGTTCTTTTTTGCCAATTATCATAAAATTTTCACCATATAATAGTATTATAATCTTCAAAAAGCCTGCAAATTTTCAAGTAGTTTCGTCCCCTATCACTTTTTTTGGCAATTTCATGTTCGAAATCTCGGCAACTATTGGTCAGAATTTAACAAATGAAGGCTCGTTGGAAAACTAATGGCCTGAGTTATGTAGTAAGCTATGTGACATTAGCACTTAAGGTCGCACATTATCGTTTAAACAAGTGGGGGATCACTTTTCTATATTAATTTAACGTAAAATGATATTCATAATCGTACCCTATTTCTAAAAGCAAAGAGATATAACATATGAGAAATAGTCTCCCCTTGCTGTTATTTCAGATCATTTGAAACCATAGCAGCAAATTTTAGTCTTCCCTCCATCAAGGCCAGAGGTTTTGAGGAAATATGTAATTATTTCCACAAACAACGTTGCAGCTCACAAGAAAGCCAACAAACTAGAAGTCCAAGACTCGAGTTTCACCCTCATTTGGGCTCATTAGTTGAATACATCCAAACTTGGGATTTGAAACCCGAGTCTCTTGCATGCGAGGCACATACTTTGGCAATGTTCACACTTGTTATTTATATTACTAAATATATTATGAAAATATATTATCGAATTATTCATATGAAATCATAGAATTAGGTCAGTAATTCAAGTTATCTCTATATATAATAAAGTGATAATGTTTTCCCCCTATCTATCAACACTATAGGAAAACAAAGAGACCATTCCTATACAAATCTTTCACACCATTCAAAGCTAATACTGCATTGTGTTTCAAGCAAGATTACGCACATTTCATCACCGTTTTAAAAATATTATAATTTTCCCTCCTTACCTCATTCTCTCAGCTATGTAATCCAACATAGATAGTAGCAACCTCCCCTCTTTCAATTTAGTTCTCCAAAAACTCGAAATCAGTGGGGCTTTTTTTCAGTCATACTTAGTCTCATGTCACCATGAAATTATTCGATTTCATAGATTCATTATTTTCATACATATTACATTAGCCTAAAACTAGAAAATATAGAATGTTCCTATTTAATTCTTAGTTTAACAAAATCGCAGTTGGACAAACACGCTACCTAATCGTTCTTTAGTTAGCAGTTTGTATTTCCAAATACAGCAAAAACCTTTTTCAGTGTCGTTTTCGATACAGATTATCTTGTTATGTATAAATTATTATTATTATTATTATTATTATTATTATTATTATTAGTAGTAGTAGTAGTAGTAGTAGTAGTGATAGTAGTAGTAACAGTAGTAGTATCATTTCTGATGACTGCAAAAAAAAGCAAAACATTCACCATTGATTTTTTTTAGTATACAGTGGAAGATTTCTTTCTGAATTTATTCCAGGCAGTGAATCTGGGGTGCTGAGGTGAGTGTCTGACTTGCTATTTGGTTTCTCACTTATTGACACTATTTTAAATGGTTTTGTCTGGAGCTAGAAAAAGCCATGTTTTTTTTACTGACTAATTTTTGCATGATGGAATGGGAGTGCATATATTTATTCATATACACTTTTTTTATGGAAATCGCTTCAGACAAGGTATGAAACCACTTGATCTAAGGAGCTAAAAATACTACTTCAAGGTCAAGACTAGTGTAAGACGTATAGATTTTAACTCAGAAAGCATCAATTCTTCTCCCTTTGTCAGAAAAATGACTCATCAAAAGTGAGGACTTTTAAGGCTGCTGACAGTAAACTCAAGGTATACTTACTACTCTCTTTTATACTTATATATTTCTTCATCATATATATTAGTGTGATATATATTAGTCTTTATTATAGAGTGGAAGATAAGAAGATATAATGTGTGTGTGTGTGTGTGTGTGTGTGTGTGTGTGTGTGTGTGTGTGTGTATTTATCAAAGTCTTTGTATTTAAATTGCCTTGGTGCCACCATACTTAGCTCACTGACCTCAGCGACCCAATTGGGTCAACAAATATTATATGGCATTATTGATATTGTTTCACGGTATTCAAAGAGAATACTAGAGTACTAAGCGAATCAATCAAAGAAACTTTCCAGCATTTCAATAATCTTCTCTGGCTGCATTCCAACTCAACGTTCTAATATTACTGCAGACGATTTTACTTTTGTTATCGGAACAATGTTAAAGCTTTCTTTTCAATATTTGATGAATTCTCTTTTCTTATGTTTTTTTAATACTAATCAGTCACTTCTTATTAAGGCTGAAGGCCATTCGAGGATAATGGTTAGTAGGTTTCTCAGACAGATGGTGAGGACAAACTCCTTGAGGATTGGAGGTAATGGCTAAAATTGGATAGTGATTAATTGAGGAGACTGTTCAACAAGAATTTGTTTACATTGAACTTGAAAACAACCATATTACGGTTAGCTGGGAAGCAGTTCTATAGAATTGTGCTCCACAGACGGACAGTTCTTGGAAAGAAAGTTTGCTCATGGAAGTTCCGTTTAGCTCCCAGTACACAAAGGAAGAAAAGAAAATTATTTACAGTAGTTGTGTAATGTAGCACCGATGCGTGTATGTAAATGCATAGGAAATGACGTCACCGGTAAAGAAAAAAAAGACTATAAAGAAGAGAACGATAGCAATCATGTGAGAGACATAAATAACGTCTGAGATCTCATGAGAAACGTGAATAACATGCAAGATCTCGTAAGAGGCGTGGAGAACGTTCTAGATCACGTGGATGACGTCACGGCTGTAACAATGAAGAAATAAATGTTGTAGCTACAAAGAAAAGGCGAGTTGGAGTTATTTCCTATTCTTTGTCTTGGTCTTCTTTGCAACTGAAATTTCACTCAACGCGTGTTGGTTCCCGGAGAATGTTACAAGATTAATCGTGGTAAATGAGACAACATTTATCTAGATTAAAAAAAACAAAACAATATAGTAAGCTTGTGTGTGTAGGGTAGGAGTGAGAGTGGGGTCGATGATCATCTGATTTTTGTAAAAAACTGTTGGGCATACTCTATACTAGATACTCTCCACCAAAATACCACATTCACTCAGTGGCTTAATCTTATTTAGATGAGTGATCCCTAATTTGTTTTAAAAGGATTTTATTTGCCAAAAAATTGTAACATAGCGCAGATGTGCAGATGTTAATGCATGCAAAATGAAAAAGACTATAAAAAAGAGAAAGAGAACAATCACAAAAGAGACGTGGAGAAGGATTTAACGTTCGAAATCTTGTAAGAGTCGTGGAGAACGTTCTAGATTAGGTGGGTGACGTCATAGTTGTAACAACGAGGAAATAAATGTTGTTGCTACAAGAAAAGGTGAGTTGGAGTTATTTCCTATTCTTTGTCTTGGTCTCATTTGTGAGGTAGACTGCATACAATGTGTTGGTTCCCAAACAATATTACAGTTGTAGTTGAATGAGTCTTTTACTTTTAAAGAAGAGAACAAAAGGATGGAGTTCAGTCTAGCACCTATCATGAAAATAATGATAGAGTAAATAAAGGTTATGATGGTTTCTTTTATGAGAAAGAGACAGTAGGGAAGAGAAGAGGACAACCCCACTAGATTTCGAAGTTGGTTTTTATACTCTGTCAAGGCAGAAAATAGTGTTCTGAATGACACCTCACCAGATGTGGCTCTTTTTTTTTTAAGGGATTAAAACGCTTATCAAGGCCTGAAGACCACTCGAGGATAAGGGTTAACAAGTGTAAGGTGGTTGCTGAGACAACAGCATAGTGATCGATAGTGGTGGAAGTTGGATAGAATTTGATTATTTAAGAGGGCGATACATCCAGAATTTGTTTACATTGAACTTGAAGACGACCATGTTGTAGTCAGCTGAGGAGCAAGCCAGCAGAATCGAACTCCACAAACAGGCAGTTGTGTTCAGATTTAGGTATTGATAGAGAGTAGGGAAACCCTAATCCTAACATGTTTGTCATGGAAAGCAGGTTAGTGTTAGGATTAGCAGAACAACCCACAGCAAACAGGCTAGAGTTAGGGTTACCAGGACAAACATAGTAGATGGGGTTGGGTTAACCCTAACTCTAATCTGCCTGCCCTGCTAACACAAACCCTAACTGTTTGCCATGGGTTGGCTTGCTAACCTGACCCTAACCCATTTGCTATGGATTATCCTGCTAACCTTACACTAACTTTACCTGTCTGCCATGGGTTGCCTTACTAATTCTAACTGTAACCCTAACCTGTTTGCCATGGGTTTCCCTACTAACCCTTACCCAACCCCATCTGCCATGGGTTGCCCTGCTAATCCTAACTCCAACCAGTTTTCCGTGGGATGTTCTGTTAATCCTAACCCTAACCTGTTTTCTATGGGATACTCTACAAACACTAACCCTAATCTGTTTGCCATGGATTGCTCTACTAAGCCTAACCCTAACTCTAGCATGTTTGCCATGGGTTGTTCTGCTAACACTAATCCTAACCTGTTTGTTATGGGTTTCCCTGCTAATCCTAACCCATCTGCCATGGGTTTCCCTACTAATCCTAACTCTAACCTATCTGCCATGGGTGGCCTGCTATGCTTCTCAAAAATACACCTGATTTTGTGTGTAGCCTCCTGACACAAGAAGTAAATAATATTTTAAGAAAGGCAGTCAGAAACAGTTGGGTTTCCAGAACGGAGCTTCTTTCGGCTACAAGTTGTCCATTTAAAAATCATTTATTTTTCTAAATTCACTCATTATCAGCTTGCCAAATCATTGCTAAATGATGTTTCCTATGTAACATTTTTAATAAACCAAATAAGAGTTTTTATGAATACATACGTGTGTGTTTATACATGCTTTCCACTTTTTTTCATGAATAAAGTAATACATGGAGACATACGCTGAGTTTTCCCCAAGGTTTTATCTAGAGAGAATGAAGCCAAGAGAGAGATACCAATATTATCCTATCTCGTCATCTACCTTTCAAATTAAACCTTTTAACTTAGTAATATAAGAAATGAGTGACGCAGACAGACAGACATCAAATTAACATTCACCTTAGATTATTCTACATTTCTGGCATGTCTTGTTTGCATGGCTTCCCAGAGAGAACTGCTCTGAAAACCTTAGTTTTCTTCAATTCAAAAACGTGATGGCATTCATCATTGTTCAACTTTTTTTGTCTACTGTTTGATCTGTTGCCCTTGCCTTGTCACCCATATTTCGTTCAATGCTGGAAATAATTTTATTTAACAGTTATGGGTTATCATCATGCACTAAAAGTGACCCTTGTCAAAACTCACACTAGATAACATAATCGCTACTGATGTAGAGTCCCTCATATGTGACACTTACACACTAACTTAAAATGTTATCTCGTTCGATTAACCTCAGACTGTGATATGCTTCAGTTGCTCACTATGTCTGCATCTTTGTGTGTCTATCTGTCTCTCTTTTTTTCAAAGTGCATCTTCTCTGAGATGCAAGGTAGTAGAGTGGCGTGAGGTGGGTCAAATGAGTGTATTTTTGTGAACTGTTGTTCTATATAAATAAAAGCTTCTAAAGGGTCAACAATCTTAAAAAATTAGAACTTGGCAGGTATAAGTCGATTAAACATGTTATTTGTACTCATGTGCAAATACACATTTATATATGAAAGTCGGTTCATTTTTAACTATTTCTTCTCCGTCTGACAATAGCTCAAACAGCAACGACTAAGGCTGAAATGCTATGTTTTGGTTTTGATTGTAATTGATGACACCAAAGTCATTTTTTTTTACTTTTAAAATCACTATTGCATATAATCTATAATATAAATCTCACCTGTCTGTTTAAATGTATGTATGTATGTATGTATGTATGCCTAAATGTATGTATATATGTCAGGTCATGTCATATGCTACTGGTACCATGTAACCCAGTACTACCTGCCTCATGGTTGGGTCACCGGCGACTAAACTGGTTCCCCCACCAGACTTGTTTGGGGAGGAGGGCAGCTAGTCTCCCTGAAGGATTAAAAACAAGACCTTCCAAAGGGCGAATGAACTCTTTTCTGGATCAACGGCCAACTAGCACTGTGTATATTTGTGTGTGTGTATATGTGTATTGGGGTGGAGAGGGCTCCCGTAAGCCGTGGTGAAGGCAACCTTTCTAGGAGAAGCAAATCTCTGATTTAAAAAACCATAAAGCAGAAGACCATTACCCGCATTAAGCTGGTCTGCAGTTTAATTTGTTGCTGGCTATCTTGCTCTTGCTTGTTGCTGGATCTCAACATTTTGAACCGAGAGAGAGACTTAGCTGTCGTACAAAACTAAGACTCTGTAACATCATATTTGTATAGATACTCCCTCAGGCATTTGGGCTCATGGATTTTAAATGTCTGAGGGAGTGGCACTCGTCTGACAAGACGTTGCAATCATCATCATGTATGCCTAAAACTTTCGACAGAAGCGACGGATTTTCATGAGATCAGTATCATTTTGAAGTTCAACATCTCGAACGACAAATATCAAAAAATTTGGCCAAAAACATTAATTCCTTCACCCTCAGTTGGGCAGTTTTCTACAAGGAGGGGTTGATTTTTTGTGAGCCATTTTTGCAAATCATCGTATCGGTTGGATTGACTTTGCCTAATTTTAACGTTCTGAACTTCCAGTCACGTCATGGAGTAGCGGTAAGATGTCAGATTTTTATTTGCTTTCTTTTCCGCCTTTATGTCACGGATTCGAACCTGCCTGCCTACTACCACTTTTTTTTTCCCCCTCAACACACACCTCGAAATACCCGGGCAACGCCAGACACCCAGGCTAGTATTCAATAATTGATAGAGAATTGACTGTATAATAATAAATATGAAATCTTTATAAATTAAAATACTATATTTACGTGCATTTTACGACCAGGCAATGCCGGGTGTCCAGCTAGTAAAACATAGAAAAGAAAACTGTTCCACAGTTAATGACTGAAATTAATTCCTTTTGAAACCGATTTTGCTCTCAACAGTATCAACTTAAATAAGCATAGCAGCAAGAGAGAGAGAGAGAGAGAGAGAGAGAGAGAGAGAGAGAGAGAGAGAGAGAAATTCTATAATAAATCCTTTCTTCTCTGCAACTTCTCTCTCATTTCAGTAGCTTCTTTCCAAGAACTACACAGTTGTGGAACTCTCTTCCTGCTGACTGTTTCCTCCTATCCTTGGTCTTTTTAAGATTATAATCGATAAGCATTTCCTGTATTTTTGATAACCATCTTTCATTCTTGTTAGCTCCTTACATTAAGTGGTTTTACACCTTGTCTGAAGCGATTTCATTAAAATAAAGAGAGAAGGAAAATGATGGCCTACACAATCATATTGATAGCTATGCATACTTTATATTGTATCACTATTGAGTCTGTGGAGCATGATTTCATGCTTTTCTTTGCTATTTTTTATGAAAATTCAGACAAAGAATGAAGCCACTTGATGTAAGGAGTTAAAAAATTTTACTTAAAGGTCAAAGACTAACCAATGATAAGTGTTAGATGGATACATTCTGACCAATTATGTCAGAGCAATTCTTCCCCTTATGTCAGAAACATTTCTCATGGAATGTGAGAACTAAGGGACAAAGTAAGAGAAGCAAGAGTTATAAGATTGTGGAAAGTAAACTCAATGGCCATTTCCTACTCTCCTTTTATGAAACAAAATGTCCAATAATTCTTTGGAGAAGGGGGAGGAATGTCTCCCTTGGCACCGACTGGAACCTCTTCGGTGCATGATATTAGCAAACAATTTTTTTTTTATTACAAGGGAATCACCACTTAACAAGACCCAGAGGCCACTCGAGGATAAGTGTTAGAGTGTACAGTGGTCAAAAGAGCAATATAGTAATCATTAGAAGTGTAAATTTGATAAATTGGATTACTTAAGAGGAACGGCTCATCGAGAAATTGTTTACGTTGGACTTGAAGATGGTCATATTGTATCAGCTGGAAAGCAGGGAAAGGGAAGAGAGTTCCACAGGTGTGCAGCTCTAAGAAAGAAGCCTTGTTTATGGAATCTATTCTTTCGTCAATGGACCCATGGACCGATAACTAATTAATGCAGTGGAATCTGAATTATATATTTACACTAGAAGATGTACCCGGCCTTGTCCGGTATTAAACGTAACGTTAAACTCCTTAAAAAAAATGAAATAAAAAACGGAAAGAAACTGAGAAATGTGCATGCGAATATTATGTTTTTTCTAAAAAAATTCACTAAAAAAAAAGTAAAAAGAAAAAAAATACTCGAGTTGAGATTGAGACCAAAACCTATTTATTAATAAAATCATGGTTGTAGATCATTCTATTATCAAATCATGATCCAAACACAATCATCATAAAATCATGATTCCAAAAATGCAGTCATAAGATACTGATCCTAAAATCATCCCATCAAATCATTACCCGAAAACATAAACTTAAGCGTTTATGAAATCATAACGCTCTTGTCCAGAATTAAAATTTGATTTTCTTATTTGAAAATAAAAACCTTGATCAATTTATGTGAATGAATTGTGATCACAAATTGAAATAAAGATTCTACATATAAAGTTTAGTATCATTATATCTTCTTTTCTCTCTCTCTCTCTCTCTCTCTCTCTCTCTCTCTCTATATATATATATATATATATATATATATATATATATATATTTATATATATATAACATATATAATATATATATATAAATATATATATATATTATATAGATATATATATAATATATATATAATATATATAATATATATATCAAATTTTAGTAATTCAATAAATTTAAAAATTTATGACGTGAAATGGTTCAATTTCAAATTCATTATATCTTCTTTTCTCTCTCTCTCACTCTCTATCTATATATATATATAATATATATATGTATATATATCTATATAATATACATATATATAATATATATATAATATGTATATATATAATATACATATATATATAATATATATATAATATATATATCAAGTTTTAGTAATTCAATAAATTTAAAAATTTATGACGTGAAATGGTTAAATTTCAAATCAAGATTTTTATTATTCTATGTAAGACAAAGAATACATTTGAAATATTCGAACTCCTTATTCTATAGGATTCCGATGTCTACCATCTCTTCAGAGGAGAACATATTAGCAAATACTTATAATGGTTTACACCTTATTTGCTAAAGTCAGTGAGACATGGAAAATCACAATTAAAAGTTGTTTAAGTATTTAAATATCATAGAGTAAGGGAAGTTCATGAAAAGGATATAAAAATTCACATCCAAATTGCATGGTAAAATCCGAAGTGAATGTCTTTGATAGCAGTGTGATAAAGTGATCTATGCTCCAGGAAAATGCCTACTTCGGACTATTACCTTGTGATGTGGATTACTCAAAATACAATTTGAATACAGTTGAAGCAACGTTGAGCCTGATTAGTATCAGATGGGTGACCATTTGGGAATTCTAGGTGCTGTATGTGCTCTCCGCTTATCTTGGCATTTGTTTCCAGTTGTCTTGTACTTCACTTGCAGCATAAGCCTGACGAATTCCCATGAGAATGAAATGCGGAATATTCTGTGTAGCTTAATTGCCATATATATTTTCATAACTTACTACTTAGCTCTATATATGTATTGGGCTCTGTTGAAGTAAATGCTGAAAAATTTACGCATAAAATTATGTCTACTTAGATTAATTTATGTGATTAAATGAAGTAATCGTATATATATATATATATATATATATATATATATATATATATATATATATGTATATATATATAAAATGAAAATTACAATTGAATTTACCAAAATGA
Source organism: Euprymna scolopes (assembly GCF_053919585.1). NCBI lineage: Eukaryota > Metazoa > Mollusca > Cephalopoda > Sepiida > Sepiolidae > Euprymna > Euprymna scolopes. The sequence continues at coordinate 125,253,689 of NC_136491.1, forward strand.
TCAAAGATGGTAAAATTAAAGTAAATTATAAATATTAAAGAATTAATATTTATAAAATTATCTCAGCCAGACATAAAAGCTCGATCAAACCAAATAGGAAATAGAGCTTATAATATGCCTTTGGATTATTATGGACCATCTTCTTCCAATTACGGGATGTCTTTGGATTTTACTTGTACAAATGGAAATTCTTTTAACTTTCTTGAAGTTTTACATTTGGATTTTACCATCACTGGATTTTTTATCTTCCACCAGACTATCCATTCATGTGTAATCACCTTTTTCTTTACCATATTCCCTCTGCTTAACTTATTTTGTTTTCAAGTAAGATCTTTGACTTACTTGTTATTTCATCAAATACTTCTGCATGCAAAATCCGATCCCGCATTTTGCTAATTCCTACCCTCTGATGAGAAGGAGAGTATTTCTTCGAAACTCCGCAGATTAAGGACTATCCATTTATCTAGTGTTTCCTTTTCAGATTAAATATGTTTTTAACTCATTTCAAAGTGTTTTTTTAACATATTTTATTAACTGTTTGCTCATATATATATATATATATATATATATATATATATATATATATATAAAGAGAGAGAGAGAGAGAGAGGCATACATACATACATTTAAACAGACAGGTGAGATTTATATTATAGATGGAGAGAGAGAGAGAGAGAGAGAGAGAGAGAGAGAGAGAGAGAGAGAGAGAGAGATGTCAATTTTAGAATAATACATTTCTATCAATAAATCATAAGTTCAGTTGCCTGCAGATGTTTGGTGATGATCTGATGATACCTAAGCCTTACTTCTTGATTGTATGCCTCAAATATAAGTCCTAGCACTGAGAAATATTATGAATAAGGAATTTGAATATGATTGGATGCACCTCTTTCACCAATTTGGATGTTCAGTGCCAGAACTTTGTTGCTCCTCCCTCCTGCACACCACTGCATATCATGATCATGATCATGATCATCTTTGATTTAACATATTTTACATGCATGCATGTGTTGGGTGGCATTAAGATATTGACTTATAAACTAACCTATATTTGCCCAGGTCTTTATTTATCCCTCTTTCACTCATTTTTTTATCACTATCCCATGTTTTCTTTGGTCTTGCCTGTAAACTAAATATGTCACCTTAACTGTCCTACATCTACTAACTCAAGAACTCATTCTTTCAACGTAATGTGATGCCTCAGTTCAGTCTCGAAAAACAAAGGATACCCCCTGTAGGAGCAGCTGCACATGTAATTGTGTGGCAAAGGTTGCGCAATCCTCAACCACACCTCTCCTGAATCGGCACGTTTGAGTCCAGTGGCAAGGAGAAGATCAGGACGACTGGAAACAATGCCGAGATAAGCGGAGAGCACATACAGCGCCTGGAAATCCCAAATGGTAACCCATTTAGTACTGACCAGGTTCAATGTTGCTTAATTTTGGTGATCCAGCAGGAACCGGTGTGTCAACGTGATTATGCCATTAAAGTCTCCTTCTCTTCAAACATCTCTCTCTCTCCCTCTCTCCCCCTCTGTCTCTATTCATGTTTAATTTTCCTTTGAGTCTATCTTAGTTTGTCTTAAAGGCTTTCATTACATATCCATTGTGTCATTTTCATAACATTTCTCCTCATGCAATGCATGTCCTCAACCCCAATCTTATTTAAAACGTATTGAAAAAGGCTAGAGTACCGAGAACCATGATGTTTTCAGTAAACTGAAACTGAAGTACACATTCAACGCGTGACAATCATATTTATCCTTTTTGGGTTTTGGTATCTCAAGCACTTAGAGCAACTGTTTTGCTTGTAAGTGGTCTAATTGTATTGTTTAGTCATTTTTGCTGAATAAAACACAGCTTATCTTGCTATTGTCAGGAAAGTTTCGCCAACAATACATTTCTTATTTTATAGCATTTCTTATTTTAATGTCAAGTCATGATGTTGCTTTCAGCTGATTTTTACTGATTGGCTTGAACAGATATCAGTTTCCTGAAATTGGTTAAACAATAATTTATGTATACATATATAAACAATCAAGTGTACACATTAGCTTATTATATAGATATATACTAGTATAATATATATGCATCTCTCCCTCTTTCTCTTAAATACATGCCCATAGACACACACACACACACACATATATGTATATACACATATATACATACATATATCTACATATGAGGGGTGTGCAATAAGTAGTGCCCCTGAACCACTTCCCATAGCAGTAGAGCAACGAAACTTGGCACAGTTATTAGTCTTTCTCTACATAGGAACCACCCAGAGTTATGCATTTCTCCCATCGTTTGATGCAGCTCTGGAGAACGTTTTTGTAGAACACCCTAGGTTGGTCCTCCAACCACAACGTGACTTCAGAAATCAAGGCTGCATCATCTGGGAAAAGCTTTCCTTTCAAAAACAACTTCATGGCTGGGGAGAGGTGAAAGTCAGAAGGTGCAAGGTCAGAAGAATAGGGAGGATGGGGGAGGATTTCATAACAACACCGTGCTTCTGATCTGGCTACATGTGAGTTGTGGACCGGAGCGTTGTTCTGCAGGAGGAGGGTACCTTTGCTGATCTTGCCCCGCCTCTTGATTTTGATAGCTTCCCTTAATTTCCTCAAAAGTGAAGCATAATAGGCTCCTGTAATTGTGGTATCCTTTGCCAGGAAATCTGTCATCACTACTCCGTCCTGGTCCCAGAAGACTGTGAGCATGACCTTGCCAGCGGAGGGCTGCACCCTTGCCTTCTTTGGAGGTGGTGAATCCAAGTGCTTCCACAGCATTGACTGGGCTTTGGTCTCTGGATCATAGTGATGGACCCAGGTTTCATCCTGTGTAATCAGTCTTTTGAAAAACTTTGACTCATCTTCTTGGCACATCTCCAAATTCATCCTCGAGCACTCAACGCATTCTCGCTTCTGGAATGGTGTGAGCAACCTGGGAATCCATCTAGCAGACACCTTATGCATCACACATATTGTATACATATATTAAACGCACCATGGAAGATATGCTATACACATACTTCATTATATAATAAAAGATCTACTCCTCCTATATCACGCAGATCAATTTAGTTCTCCCACCCCCAAACAGTCTCAATATTTAATCTCTCATTGCACAATTATTTCGCTTCTAATGTAACTATCGCTAGATGTCGCATCCCTATTATGTTACCTAGCATCTTCTGATGAGAAGCATTAGGCTTCGAAATAATATGGTATCAAGAGTTCTTACTTACCCTACACCCCTAATTGATGTATCACCCTTATTGAATAAATGAATAAATCTGTATACATTAGTATATATTTTTATATTGTCATTTTCTTACTTTATTCATACTCTCTCTCTCTCTCTCTCATATATATATATATATATATATATATATATATATATATATATATATATAAATAAAATTAAGCTGAAAAATACATTTTCAATGATAAAGAAAACCTATTTGGATAAAAAAGCACGACTCAGTTACTGCAGTCGATAGTAACTGAATATTTCTGAATTATTAAAAAAAAAACAACTTTAATAGTGTTAGCAGGTGAAAAATTGCGGCCATCTTGTTTTATAAAATCGAAACGGAAAATTACCTCCCTTTTAAACTCTCCTGTTCTTACATAGGCAAATAGGATCGTTTATTTAAATTCTATTTTCTACCTTATTGATTTTCGTAATTTTTGGATATAATCATGTTAAAAATACGAGGAATGCGTAGATACCATTGTTTTCATGTGAAATTCAATATTATGATTTCCGAAATTTCGTTCTGATAGTGTAGGAGCGCCAAAATAGTATGTTCTAAAAATTACGTAAATTGATAAAATAGTTATATCTTTAAATATGATAATAATAAGAAAATAACAGAAGAGCGACTACTGTCTTGTCCGCTATTCTGAAAGCAATCTAAAAAGAAAAAAAAAATGGAGGGGGGGGGGTAATTCAATAATCCAAACTTGCGAGATTAATGTTGTTTATGTCTACGAATTTCCATTAATTGCTTAAAAATAATTCTCGGGCCTTTTGCAGTATGGACAGTGGTCAATAGATACCTCCAACGCACGCCACAGTTTTACCCCCCCCCATATGTAACACGATATAATTGTAATTTAACATTATAATCCTAACTTTTTTTTTACCATTTAAAAGAAAAAGCTTCAAATAAACTGCTAATATGTTTTAAAAATGTTTTTACAGCATACAAAAATAATGAAAATGCGAAACAAATAACAAATAAATATTCTTCTACCTACTTGGATAAGTTTAACTTTGTGCTTATTTTAAAGCGTTTATTCAGCTTGAGACCAAAGTAGTCCCGAATCTTAGGTTAGAACAAGAAAAAATAAGACGGTGATCAAAGGAATCTCGATAATCACTCAAAAATAGTAAATTAAACAAAATACTCGTAGAGAAACAAACATAATAAATGTCGCGGTAAATTTAAAAAAGAAAAAGAAAAAGAAAACCACTTGATTAATTTACGTAATTTTTGGAATATATTTCTTTTTCGTTACGGTTATATACATCATACAGATTTTTCTTCATTTTGGGGATTTTTTTTTTTTTGTCTTTTTTGTAATATAGGGAACATTTTGCACAAACACCCCATATTGTTTCATGCACGTCCCTATAAGTTCTAATCAATTTCGTGTCCGACCTTGCGGAAGGCGGTTAACTTTCTTTTACAAGGGACATAACTCTGCGTAACACCGGCATAAAAAGCTTCCAAAGTGAGATTTTCTGGCCCGACCTTAAAGGTGAGTCTATTGGATGTGGACCGGTACACATTTATCTAATTAATATATATCGATAATGTCGTTTAACAAGATATTCATGATTAAAATGTAATAGACTTAAACAAAAGCTTTAAAATAATCCTTCTGCTATGGCTTTTATATCTGGAAATTGTTTAAATTTTTATTGATTGCCGATGAAGGTCGTCAAATCTTTTCAATTTGCTTATCACTTTGCAGCTGACTGGAATTGAAATCGTTAACCTATCAGCCCCCATATCAGTTCTGTAAAATAACAGCTTAAAGGCGACCACACAAAGTTAAACTCGAGTTGCTGAAAGGGAAAATTAAAAACATTGCATTGCAGAAAGGGCTCTTTTTTTTTTTTTTTAATAACTTTTAACACTGAAATTTTGGAGTGATTGTGACAACGTACGGTGCTAGTGCAGAGAGTGATCCGCACTATTTTTTAAATCGTATTTCTAAGTTTAATTAAAGTTTTATGATGTTTTTTTTATTCAATTGTAAGGTTGAAGTATAGAATAAGTACAAAACACCCTCCCCTCCCCATGTTAAGAATGGCTTTTTAAATAATAACGTTATTATTTATGTCCGGATCACTCTCTGCACTAGTACCCAAGGTACCATTCAGAAATATTGAGTTCTTGTCAAGAATCCTCTCCCCTTATTAAAAAACAAAATTAAAGAAAAATCTGCACGATGTGCGTACCCGCCGTACCCCCCGTGATGAAACGAAAATATCACGTCCTCAAAATTATGTAAATCGTTCAAATAGTTTTATTTTTACAAAGAAAATCATTTTTAAAAGCATAATGGGAATTCGTACGCATCACAACAAATCTAGTATGATTTATTGTCGAATTATCTCCCTTGTGTGTGTTTTTTGGCGGACCTGTACGAGAGTGCCACCCCCTAAAAATGCGTTTTTCACCCTTTTTTTTAAATTTTTTATTTTAAGTTTTTTTTTCCGACGATTATCATAGATTACAGACTTAAGTATCATATTAGCAAAAAACAATTTTTGAAAAAAAAATTTTTTTAATGACTTTTAAAAGGGGTTCTAATCACGTGACATGTCGGTAAAGAAATGGCCAGTAAGTCAGGTAGCAATGAAGTAGAACGTTATAACGAGAAAGTGAACGTCCTTAAAAGTTATTAATTTTTTTTTTCTGTTCATATTATACTTAAGTCTATAATCAATGATAATCGTCGAAAATGTTTTTAAAAAGGTGTAAATAACGCATTTTTTTTATGGGATAAGCACTCGTACAGGTCCGATCCGCCCCCCCCCTTTTTTTTTTTTTAGATTTTTTTTTTTTTCAAAATAGCGGGCGAGATTTCTCAGATGCTTATAAAATTTGATGTTCTTAATTGATCAGTTTGTGATTTTTGGGATATAACATTTTCGTTTTGTTACGAGTATGTATATCAAAAAGATTTTTCTTTATTTTTGTATTTTTAATATAGGGGTAATTCTGAACAAAAACCAAATATTGACGCAAATGCGTTGATGCCGGGAGATGAAATCAGATTTTGAAATCGATTTCAACAAAAATAAGTCATAAAACACATGCCCTAATCCAATGTATTATTTACCGACTTGTTAGTGTGGTAATCTCGAAATTTCTTACTCACACACCTCTATTCTGAATTTGTGGCTGTGGGTCTCCAGCAATGGGCTGTTTCTATTGTATCAAATGGTCATAAACAACGTTTTAAATTTAATTTAGACTGTTTTTAACCGATATAAATGATTACAAGCTAAAAATAATTAAATTAAAAAAACAAAAATTCAGTTTTTGGTACTTATGCAGACTGTGCTGTTTTTTTTAGATAGGACCAGCAGAGAGAGATCTATTGCCTGGGATTGAATGATCAATAAATGTTTCACCCTTCCAAATTTTATTGTCATCAAAATTGGTGAAATTACCTGTTTTTTAATCAAATTAATTGCCTGCTATAGTTGGGGATCCACCACGGTCTACTGGGAGGAAGCTTCACATGCCTCCTTGCAGCTACTTAGTCCACAATACATTGTAGTCTACATTGCACTGTAGAGAACATGCTGTAGATTTTATCAAATTATTTTTATATAATGACTTAATTTTTTTTTTTTTTTACATGGGAGTCACCACTTATCAAGGCCTGGAGGCCACTCGGGGATAAGGGTTATTATGTGTACAGTAATCAATGAGATAATATTGTTAGTAATGGAATTAAAGTCAAGTATAATGGCTCAATTCTGCTCTAAACAGAAGCATGAATTTTGAATGTGCCCCTGTCATATCAAAGAACCTACTGTTGATTTTATATGCTTAGCCTTTCTATAACATGTTTATAACCATTTGATAGCTTCCATATTGTGTTTGAAACCATTTAGTAGATCCCACATCATGTTTGAGATCATAAAAGAAATTCCACATCTTGTTTGAAAATATTCTGTAGATCCCAAATCTTGTTTTAGACCAGTCGGTAGATCATGCAACTTGTCCAAGACGATTCGGAGATCAAAATCATTTAGTAGATTTCATATTGAAAGAGCACCAAAATATCACTGTTTGCCTTTGTATATATTTTTTCATAGCGCGTGTTTAATTTTGTGAGAAATTATGCTTTTCCATCAAACACTGCAACAAAATATCATTGAGACCCCCCTCATCGACTGTTGCAACCACCAAAAAAAAAAACTTGCAAACAACATTTCATTTTTATCTTGATTCCTTTGTGAAAAAACTGTACATACTTAATATTTTTATTTCTCTGTTTTGTGAATTATTAATTTCATATGAAAACTAAAACCAGCTTCGGTTATTATTATTGTTAATACTTACAAGTGAATTTAAAAGAAAGAAACAACCAAGTTGAATGATCTTTCTATTCAGCAGAGGAAAGAGGATAGTAGAGACCATCCACTACTGCACGCAGTGTCATATAAACCCTGTCTTTGTGAGAGCGACTGGAGTTGCGTCGCAGAATTTTGGTGGAGGTCCTAACCACCTAGAATTACACTTCATGTGCTTTGTTGTCAACTGTGGGTTGAGAATGTTATATTGATGTCGGCAATGTGGATTCAACCCACAGGGAGATATCCATACTAGACAAACTTCCTTGTAACTGTGTGGCCACTGCGGCCTTCTTATTTCATCTTAACCAAGTCACTCTTGGTTATATCTAGCCTCATACAAAATTAATCAAGAACAGACCTGTCAGCATTTTCCAGTTGAGGTATGTCTGACAATTGGCAATGAACCAACCCCTCTCAAAGTGAGAAGTTTCTGCTTGGGAGAGTGCATCTCTCTCGGACTGAGCAAAATCTCGAATCATCTGTTTCTTTCAATCAATCACAAGTGCAATAATATTCACTGCTAAAAGTTTACGAGTAAATAATATAAAAACTTAAATGCATAGTTTTCTTCATTATTTTCCGCATATGTTACAACCCGGTAAAAGCCCTGGCAGATGTAACAAAAACTATTAAACACAGCGACTTAATATACATGTAACATTTCAATAACAAAATAAATCTTCATACACGCGGGTGGGTGTTTATATTTACTGGTCTTTTATGCGCATTCTGCTTCTTTTCAAGAAGAAAGTAACATGAGACATTTGCTGAGTTTTCTTCAAGGTTTTATTTGAAGAGAACGAGAGAGAGACTAATGCTATTGTAGCTAATTATTAACTTCTTAAACTTAACTTTCTGACTTAACGAAATGAGTGACATAGATGGATACATATCATAGTTTGATGACACAAATCGATAAGTAATGTTTGTTGAGATTATTTTCTACATAACTTTTTTTTTTTTTTTTTTTTTTTTTTTTTACAAAGGCATCACCACATTATCAAGGCCCAGAGGCCACTCAAGGATAAGGGTTAAAGAGTGTACAGTAGAAGTTGGTCAATATAGTAATCATTAGTAATGAAAATTTGGTAAATTTAATAACTTATATGGAACGGCTCATCAAGAACTTATTTACTTTAGACTTGAACAAAACCATATTGTAGTCAGCCGGAAAGCAGGAAAACGGAAGACAATTCCACAGGCGTGCAGTTCTAAGAAAGAAGCTTTGTTCATGGAATCTACGTTTAGGTTTAGGCACAGATAAAGAGTGGGGGAAATTATTGATAGTGTTTACAGCTAGACGAGTGTTTCTTGTGAAAGTTTGGCGAGGGGGGACCATAGATTGAAGCTCAGTTGAACACTTTCCATGAAAATAACGATACATCAGAGACATGTCTTGTTCGCATGGCTTCCACTGAGAGATTTTTCAGAAATCCTTAGTTTTTTTCTGCTTGAAAATGTGATGTCATTTTATTTTGTCTATTGTTTCATCTATTGCCCTACTTTGTCACCTATCTTTTATTCAACCCTCACAACGTTTCTGTTTCACTGATCTAGGTTATTATCATGCACTCAGTGTGACTTTTTGTGAAAATTCACACTAGCTGACTTATTTGTTTTTGACATAGGGTTTCTAATATGTAACACACCAAAGACTTGACAATGACTCCATGTAGCCATCTTAACTGAGCCTGAGTTTCTTTTCACAACAGCACATCCAAGACTATTGCAACAATGATCATATATTATTATCATGATATTTAAAAACAAGACTAGATCAAAGGGAGCTCACTCTCATATTTTTTCCAGGGTTGCCAGATTGACCTATTTAAAGGCAAATTTCAGGAATTTGACCTTTTTTTTTTTTTTTTTTTTTTTTTGAAGCAGTTTGGTCTTCAAAAATTTTATTTGGCCTTTTTCAAAGCTTAATGTACAGACTACAGAAGAAGCAGAATATTATATAGATGCATAATGATGATTTGTGCCAGATTAAAGGTTCGGATAATTCTTTTAAATGCTTAAAAAAAAAAAATGAGAACCTTAGTGAAAGAGATAACTATATAGAAAGTGTTGAATAAGGATGTTTGCTATACTTTATACAAGGATCAGAAGAGTCAACTGCTTAATGCTAACACTAAAGAGAACCACTTTATGAAAGGCAAGAAATTCCTAAAAAAAGTCCCATATCTGTTCAGACCAAGGATGCTCTTGTTTATCTTCAGTACCAGTCGCACAACGTGCAAATAACGTATGGATAACCAACAGTGAGGGAGCTTGGTCTTCATGACACACAATCCTTTGTGTAAACTCTAGACTAGCCACCTGTTGCTCTGTGCATTGTGAAACTGGGCCTGATGAGAACCAAAGCTTCATCGGCTCGACAGAATGTTTGACCTTCTATATATAAAGTAGTAGCAATCATGTGTGTGTCTGTGTACAACTCTCTTACAGCCCACACCACTGGACCAATCATGACCAAACCTGGTATGATGATGAACCCCCACCTAGGAATAGTGCACACAGTCAAGTCAAAGTCATATTTGGTGTAAATCTTCATAAAATCCCCGCCTAGCGATGGTGCACACCACATTAGGTTTAGCCACCATCCCGCGGGCCACCACCTTTGTGCTGGCCAACTTCTTTGTGAATTTAAATCAGATCACCCTCTTCTACCCCTACCTCTCAACCAATCTTGATGAAATTTGGCATAATAGTGGTCCCTAACATAGGTCAAGATTTGAATGTCAAAATCTGACCCCCAATCATGATTCTTAAGTAGTTAAAAAAATTTTTTGAAACACTTTAAGCAATAGTTGCTCTTATGACATCCATTTATTGCAGAAGTGCCCACTAAGCAGGTACCAAGCATAGAGCAAAGTTCCGTACAAAGCGCAGATATCTTTGCTAGTATTAAATAATTTCTTGGCTTTTGAATAAATACAAAAAACTAAAAGAAAGAATTTTATAAATACAGAAAACTAAAAGAAAGAATTTTATAAATACAGAAAACTAAAAGAAAGAATTTTATAAATACAGAAAACTAAAAGAAAGAATTTTATAAATACAGAAAACTGAAAGAAAGAATTTTATAAATACAGAAAACTGAAAGAAAGAATTTTATAAATACTGAAAACTGAAAGAAAGAATTTTATAAATACAGAAAACGGAAAGAAAGAATTTTATAAATACAGAAAACTGAAAGAAAAAATTTTATAAATACAGAAAACTGAAAGAAAAAATTTTATAAATACAGAAAACTGAAAGAAAAAATTTTATAAATACAGAAAACTGAAAGAAAGAATTTTATAAATACAGAAAACTGAAAGAATTTTATAAATACAGAAAACTGAAAGAATTTTATAAATACAGAAAACTGAAAGAATTTTATAAATACAAAAAACTGATAGAAAATCTTTTTATAAATACAGAAAACTGAAAGAAAGAATTTATATAAATACAGAAAACTGAAAGAAAGAATTTAATAAATACAGATAATTGAAAAAGCTAAGTAAATATAAAAATTGCTGTAATACAAATAATTTAGGTACACTAAGAATGGTCCTGAAAAACCTGAGGTACTTCTTCATTATGGTAGCAAAATTCAGAAATCAAAAGTATTGAATTTCAGGTAAAACCAATGGTATCTACATAAATGTCATGTTGCAGAAATGTACATATCTGAAAATTACAAAAAACGATAGTTGAAAATAGTTTTGGGATGATTAATCAGAATCAGTAAAAATCAGAATTTTTAGGGATATTGGAATTTGCAAAATTTGTGCCTATTTTCCAATGCCAAAAACGATTCTTTAAATTGTCTTTTTTTTTAATTTATATTATTTAAAGCAAAACCTGCTACTGCTGGTAGTAATGGTAAAATAATAAATATTTACTGATTTTAAACTACCAGTAAAACTAAAATCTACTAATCACACTCCTCCCAGTATATTTTTATGTTTGAGATAATATCTACACATTTAACGTGTCTTTATGTCATTTGGGAATAAATAACAACACTATTGTTAAATATTTAGAGATTTATAAAGAATTGGAATCGGGGAATGTAGTGCAGAATTGGTAATTGTATCAGAATTGAGAAAAATATTGGAATCGTTCCATCACTAGTAGAAAATTAATTATTAATGAAAACAGTTTTCGAAGACAATTAGCAAAAATTGAGTTTTGCTAAATTGGCCCAAGATTTCAGAAAATATTTACCTCCCTTTATTATGAGTTGACCTCCTCGGTTTTCTCTTTTTGCAAAACTCAATATTTGGAGTCTGTATGATTTTACGAGATTGGTTAATTTTAATGTGAATAAACATTTTGCTATTCAACTCCCTACAGTGCCCTGTTAGACATGATCCCAAATAGTAGCTCCTTATGTCCAAGTGGCAATATGTCTTGTCTTGAGTTTTAAAAAAAAAAAAAAAAAAAGCTAAGAAAACAGTTCTATTTTCACTACAACAGACTACTTTGATGTATTTTGGTGTCAAATTGCCTTTCGCTTATTAAAAGATGAAAGGGTGTCGCAGAATTATATTGTCATCAGACATTTTAATTCGTTTTCTTCTTTTTTTTTCAAATTCTTCAGCTATTAGTTTCACATCGATGATGTTTCGCCTCCTGAGTAATATACGCCCATTTCACACATGCGTGCATTTCTGCTCATCCTCGTCTCCCGCAGTCGATAAGAAGCTTCTGAGTGAGCTTCGGAAAAAAACTGGTTTCACCTTTCTGAACTGTAAGAAAGCCCTACAACAATTTAATAATGACATAAAGCAGGTGAGTTTATTTTGTTGACGTTTTTTAAAACAAATATATTAGGAGTTAGTCAAATCTTTTGAAAACATTATTTTGCATGGTTAAATTTGAACATTTTAGGAAATCAAATAATGCTGTATTTAATTTTTTATTGAAAAGATCATTGTTTGTTAATTTTTTTTTTTCAGTGACATTAACCCTTATCAAAGACTTTGTCATTTTTTATTATTTAAAATTTTTTTTGGGTTGATGTTGCTAAGTCAAGGCGTGATGATATACCAGAAGAGAAAAAGTGTACATCTCGTTTCAATGATTGTTTCAAATTCAAATCCAATGTGTTTTGTATAATTGTGAAAATTGAATGGAACCAGTTTGTCACATCTTTTGGAAGCATTATTTCGTACGGTTTAATTTGAAAAGTTTAGTAAACCAAGTACTGCTGTATAATTTTTTTTTTATTAAATGAAAAATCGTTTCTATAAATTACTAGCAAGAGGGTGGGGACCCGACTTTGCCTGGTTGTAAAATATGCTTAAATATATTTAATCCCTGCAGGTTGTGTATTTTTTGTTACAGAGCCAATTTATTTTTATATTGTACTGATAAAAAAAAAATTGACTTTGATGCCATCAGCTAGAATCAAAACCAAAACATTTAGCACTCCAACAGTGTTCCCTACCATTTGAGCTAATCCGACAGATAGATAAGAAAGATTTTAAATTAGATCACTTCAAACTATGATTGAATTTGTGAAAGCATAAAGATAATATAAATATGTCGGCAAGTTGAAATGAACATTTCACATTTCAACTTGCCAATATATTTCTGCACACGCTATTCATCCATTCAAATATTTTACTCGTTATAAACCATCCATGGTGTATGATTAATATTTCCTGTTGATTTCAGTGTTATATGATCAGTAGTTTAAGAGTTTATCGGTTAAATATTTTCACACAGACATCTAATTTTTTTTAATTTATATATATATAAAATAAATTTTTCTAACACTTTAGTGGCATTTACCCTCATCAAAGAAGACTTTGTAATATTTTTTTTTCTTTTTTACCTTTTTGTTGGTGTTGCTAAGTCTGGCAATGGTGGTCCTTAGAAGAAAATATGGTACATTCGATCTCGTTGACAGTTGTTTCAAAGTCAGATCAGCTGCGTTTTGAAGGAAAGATATCAGTTTATTTTCTTGATACAAAGTTTGAGTTAATAATTTCACTCACAACATATGAAACCAGTATCTAACACTTGAACTGTAACTGGATTTTAGTCTAATATGTTCCTGTTTACTTGCCATCTCATGAAGTCAAAGTTAAACACAAGGTCTTGCCTTGCCTTCCTTTTCTCTCATGACAGCAGTTCTCTCTGAAAACTGAAAATGTTAATTTTATCGTGAAACATTCATGAAGCAATTATAGGAGTTAAAGTTTTTGATGTGGAAAAAGTCCAGCTCTTCCAAAAAAAGCACTCTGAATTGCAACCAAAATAAAAATTGCCTCAGTCTAGCAGAACTTTATTTTAATTGATCAAGGAAAGAATAGATTAAGTGTAGCATTAGAACAGATACTACACTTTGTAAAATGTATTTATTTCCGAAAATTTACAATGAGCAATAAAATAAGGTACAAGACCATTCAAAAGTGTGGGGTGAGGGGTCTGTGGTCATCCTTATCACTTTACCTAAGATTTTTATACCACTTTTTTTAGCTAGAATCCTCTATCACCATAATACCACATTTACACCAGGGGTCGACCTACTTAAGATCCCCAAATCGATTTTTTATTTAAAAAAAATTTTTTTTTTTAATAGATATAAATGAATAGTATTTTATTAAACAATAATTTTGTTCTAGTATGGAATGGGGAAAACACAAAGTAAAATAAAAAAATATACACTTTGTCCTCAGCCAAAAGGCACAAAGTAATATTGCTGTTTAGATGAGTCTATATTTTATGAAAAATAATGATTAAACTTACATTCACCACTTCCGGTTGTTAGATTGATAGCTTTTTCAGAATGCATGTTCAGGCGTGACAACGATATGCTACTCACCGAGTTGTTTATACAGACTGGGAGAGGACATTTAAGTGTATTTTGTAAAAAAAAAAAAAAAAAAAAAAAAAAAAAAAAAAAAAAAAAAAAATTTCATTGTCTTCAATCTCTCCTGTTCAAGTTATTTGTTTATACAGAGAATGTCTATGTTCATGTGTTTTGTTCCGACTTGGTGTCCAGGTTGCATTCGTTACACTTTGTCACAATTGTGTCACTCAAATGTTTTCTAAAAAAAACTTCCTCCCAGTTTGACACATGGCCACTGATTTGAAGCACTCAAATTCGTACATCTCTATTTAAATAAATCATATATATATAGAGAGATAGATAGATAGATAGTCATCCACATGCAGTACTGTTTTGCTGTATCACAGCTCATCAGTGTAGCTAGACTAGCAGCTACCCCAAGGCAGGATTGAAACTCAACCACCTAGACTGCAGTCAGCACTTTTCATCATTACACTATTTGGATATATATATATATAATATAAAGCTGAATGTGTGTGTGTGTGTGTGTGTGTCCTGTCACGAATAGGCTCCTATATGGTTGAGTATTTTAAAAAACTGATTACATATAATGATGGAAGATGTATCGAGACACAGGAATGGGTATGTTTGATCTGGCAGAACGGTGGTTCATTAAAATTGTGGGGTTTGCACCTGGTCCACAAAGTATGAAAATAAAAAATTTTAAAAATTAAAAAAAAAAAAACGTTTACAAGTGTTTTTGATATAGATGTACATAAGAATACTTTGATAAGTATGTTTTAACTTAAATAGGGACGGTATAATAAAATTGTGGGGTCTGCGTTCGCGCCTGGCCTCCAAAGAATGGAAATAGGCACAAACTTTAATAAAGACTTTTCATATCTATCTGCGTAAGTATACTTTGATAATTATGTTTCAGTTTGATGAAATATGGTATAATAAAATTATGATGTGTTCGTTCGCACCTGACCTCCATAGAATGGAAATATGTCACAAAGTTGAACAAGGTTTTTTTTAAAATAGATCCACAGAATATTGTGATAAGTGTTTCAGTGTGAACAGGTATGGTATAATAAATTATGGGGTTTATCTATTTTATTTTTACTTTCATCATATTTTGCTTTGGTTTTGATACCCCCAAATTCAAAGCTATCTCTTTACAACCCTTCCTTTTCATAACCTATCATACTTTTATAAATCAGAGTCCATTTTCTGTAGACTGTTTTTGAACCCAGTCAACGACAGGTACTTTTGCTAGTATATATATATTTAGTAAAACTGTTAATTAGTAAAAACCTGAAGAGAGTGCTCAATACTATTGCAGAGCAAATATGGGTTTTATTTAAATTTCTGTAAGGTCTGACGAGGCTGTTGGATCGTAAACATGGTCCAACATCCAAAACCTATGTAACCAAACAGATAAAACGGTAATAAAAAAAAAAATATATATATATATATAAATAAAAGATCATGTTATGGAATTGATCACAATTGGAATAATGATTATATACATAAAGTTCAATATCATTATATCTTGATTTTAATCTTTATAAGGAGGCATAAAAGTGGTGCAAAACTGTTCTGTTTAGGGAATTTATCCTACCTCTCCTGGGATTGATATTCTAGTTTCCTATATGACACCAGTTGTTTGGCTAAGTTTTCACCTCCAAAAATTAATAATTCAACAAAAAACTGTAAAAAAAAAAAAAAAATTTATTTAAAACTTTTGTATAGAAATCACTCCAGACAAAATAAAAGGAGCTAAACAGAAAGATATGATCATCGCAGAAACAATATTGACCTTAACCTTTAAAAGACCAAACCAAAGCTATAAGTAGAAGGAAAACATCAGGAAGAAGAGAGTTTCTTGTAGTTTTTGGAAAGCACCTACTGGAATTGGTAACAAAATAGTGAATTTATGAAGACCACTAGACTAATGAGTCAAACGAACTGGAACAAAGGAAGCAGGGAATAAATGAAACAATTCTGAAGAATTTTTTTTTAATTTTGGAGATTTGATATTGATCATATATAGTATTTGGATTGTTCGGACTACTGGTCTCATTTTGGGTGATATTCTTACAATGTTTCAGTTGATATAACCTTCAACCTTCTTCTGGTGTATATTTACAATGGCTCTTATTGGTGAATGGTTGAAAGAATGTATTTTGTACTTTTTTCCATTAGACTAGTCATTAGAATTTAAAATGTGATGTCTTTATGAAATGGTAAGAGTGTTGAGTCGTTTCCATTTTTTGCATTAATTTGTATCTGAATTTTTGAGATGAAGATGGATGATATGTATTGTTTGGGAAAAAGAATAAAAATATCCTTTTCACCATTCACCAACAAGAGCCATTGTTATGACACACCTAAAGAAGGTCGGAGATTACATCTGCCAAAACGTTGTGAGAATAACACTTAAGCGGAGAACAGTAATCTAAATAATACAAATTATCAATCCTCATCTAAAAAATTATGTAAATTCTGAAGAACACATGTTCATCGATATTAAGAACATTTTTAAAGATAAAAAAACATCAATGAATATATGAATCATTTTCAGTTTATATTGTTTTTATCAACTCATTCATATTATTTGGATTATTTGGTCTACTGTCCTCATCTTGAGTGTTATTTACACAATGTTTTGGTTGATGTAATCTCTGACCTTTAGATGTATCTTGTCGAACTCAGAAATCTGCACAGAATTTTCAAACGGAACCATCTATTTAATCCACGGGAATAGCATGCTCTCGTTCCGTCAGCAATGACTGAGTAGAAGTCTTAAGTAATTCACATTGTATTTTGAGTGTCAGTTACACTGAGGATTGAACCTTTAACTTCCAGAAGAGTGTAAATTATAACTGAATTTTATCACTATGCCACGGATCCTTCTAGTATGAATTTTGGGAGCCTTTTAGATGTATCGTTATACATCATAGATTACTATATGTGTGTGTGTGTGTGTGTGTGTATATATATATATATATAATGTATGTATGTTATAGCAATAAAAGAATGGACAACTCAAATAAAGAAAGTAAGAGTTATCGACCCTTATAGATCTTTGAAAAGACTAGAGAATTCTAAGGGGAGAAAAGCAACATGGCAAACATTTAATATTATCTGTAATTGATTTAATGTTTCTGCCACAAATAAATTGTGTTTAAAAATAAAATGAGCTTGCCTACTTGTTCTGTCGTTCAATAATCCTGACATCACGATTTTTCCAAACACAACAATATATATATATATATATATATATATATGTATATATAGGATTTGCACGGACTTGAAAAGACCTTGAATTTTGACTTTTAGCTTTGAAAATCATTGAAAATATGGAAACTGTCTTGAAATACCTTGAAAATTGTATTCTTTATGTACAGTAAAAATTTGTGTCAAAATATTAAATATAAAATCAAAATAAATCCTATTAAATTATTTCTTGAGCATTAATAAAAATACTATTAAAATATTTTTAAAATATGAAAAATAAAATCAAAATACATTGTTTTATAATCGCATAGTAGTATTGTGGATGCAAGAGTTATGTTCCACTATAACAAAACTACCTGAGGTAGTTATAAAGGAATGTAACTTCATTGTTGGAGGGGGGGGGGTCTAGTTTTCAATAAATGACCCCACCTCCTCTAAAAAATTTTTTTCCATTCTACGGACGTAATTCTTCAATGACGCCCCCCCCCCTTCCCCGCTCAAAATTGTTATGACCTAAAATGAGACTGGCCAGGCTGTAAAAAATGGACAAGAAGATAGCTATCTTGGTTGAATATTTAAAAGTTCTAAAGAGAGTTAATATTTAAGATGAAATAAAAAGCATTTAAAACTACTTAAAAACACCAAAAAATGATGCGGGTAGGTTGCAAAGCAACTTTTATTGGCTATGATAACATTTATTTGTTGTATATTTGATTTTTTTTTTTTTTTTTTTTTTTTTTATTGCTATGGATTGTAAAACAAATATCAAATTTTGTTTTGAAAACTTGAATTTTGTCTGGAGAAAGTTTTGAAAAACTTTGAAAAGTTCTTGAAAATGGACACTAAAATCTGTATGAATCCTGATATCTATATTCTTTTATCAAATCATATAACTTTTTTTTTTCTCAGGCAGAAGAATGGCTACGAGAACAAGCCCAAAAAGAGGGCTGGCAGAAGGCGAGTAAGTTACAAGGAAGACCAATGTCGCAAGGTTTGGTTGCTGTGATGTCTGGAGGAAATAAGGCAACCATGGTAGAAGTAAGAAAATTTGTCTACTCTTGCCAGAAAAAAAACTAAAAATAAAAGTAATGCAATACCAATAAAAAACTTTTTTTTATTATTGAAATGTATCATAAACAAAAAAATCAACCTACAATTTGAGAACTTGTTAAGAAACTATGATTTTCTTTGTTTACATAATTTTTAAGATGGTTTTCTACAGATTTCTTCTCTTTCATTGATTCAAGAAATAAAAATTTAAAATATAACTTGGCAAAGTTTAACCATCTTATATTTTTCTTTCTTTGTTTTTTCCATTTTTTCTTGGAAAATGCACAGTTTGGGATTAATAGGATTAGAATTTAGTGCAAAATATGAGTACAGATTTAACCACATTCAATCATCAATTTGGCATAATGCACTCATTCTAAGTCAATGGGTTATAATTTTTGCCTGTTTTTAAATGGGCTAAAAAGTTTAATGTATGTATACATATATATCTTCTTTTCTATATCAATAAAATAGGAGCAATTATTCCCATCTACAATGAAACATCATAGCAAAAGGAACACTAGGGCCAGACATTAATCCAAAATGGCCACACTATCTACATGTATTTCATGCATGTTTTCCACTAATAATCATTTGTTTTAATTACGATTCATACATTGCTACGATTTTTCTCTGATTCACTCTCCCAATTTCAACATTCTTGCAGGTAGTAGCAGCACAACTTACCCACTAACTATTTTCTACTTTCACTACCCCAGTCATCACTGGAGCTATTATTTCATGGTCTATGCTTAGCATGCTACACCATGATTTTGTTTCGCCATTACCTGCTTCCAGCACTCACACATACCTCATTACCTCCCTAACTACTGAACGCTCCTTGTAAGTTTCACTTTGATTGGCTAAATACACATAATCCGTCATTCCATGTTTTGCAATTACTGAACACTAAAGAATGCTTATTCGATACATTCAGTATGGTCACCTCATTCTATTCCTTTAGAAAATCACTGCCATCAGTTATCTCTTCCGATTTGTTATGCAAAACGTGTTAGCATGAAATTAACATTAACATCAGTTGGTAGCTTAACAACTTCATTGTTACATTAACATTCCCAATAACGCTATCACTAAAGAAAGAAAGCGCACAGATTCTCTGTGTCTGCATCATTCTCTTTATCTGTCCTATTCCATGCTACTAATACTCTACTATTAGCAAAACCTATGTCTTGCTAAATGAACAAAGTGCCCGACACATGCCATGTGTCTGTATGCGTGCGTGCTGCATTCTCTTTATATAGATTAGCGAAAACTGTCTTGCTAAATAAACAAGGCATATTGGCACTCTATAAGATTTTCTCTTCGGATCAGTTTTTCTCTAAATAAACATAACTTTGAAAATCTTACCGAAAATATATTTCTGTTTGTGTCGGTCTTCAATGATTTTTTGTTTTTTTTTCCTACTCTTGTTCGGCTTCAATCTCTCTGATCTCTCTTGGGAAACCTCCAAGCTGCCAACTGTCGCAAACTGGACAATGTCTTTAATTGTCACAAACCTAACATTGCCCATAAGCTATTCCTAATTATCATTAAACTCATTGCCCTTCCTAAACCTACCCATAAGCTAACTCTAAACATATTGATCTCCATTGACTCAATCAGTGGCACAATCCTACTTTAATTCCATTAACAATCCTACTTTAATTCTAGATGTAAAATATCTTGTATCTTTGTTTTGCTAATAAATTTTTCTTTTGTTATATTTTTTTCTCTCTTTTTTACTTTTTAACATTTAAAACTTTCTTTTTTGTTATATTTCTTTCTTTTTTTTTTTTTTTTTTTTTTTTTTTTTTTTTAAACATTTGTGGGGGTGGGAGGAATGTTGATAGGATCACAAGTGAATGCCCCTTGTAATAAGCATCTAAAAACCTCTAATTGAGGATGACTTTTTTGCCAGCACATCTTTTCCTGGGTCATTTTTCATAATTTTTGGAATTTATACTAATTTCACGATCACACATAAGAATTTAATAAATTTTTCACCTGAAATGCGTTGGTTTAAACGATTACCAATGTAAACAAGCACTATTTTTTTTTCTTTCCAGATAAATTGTGAAACTGACTTTGTGGCTCGTAATCAAAATTTCCGTGAACTTGTACAGAAACTGGCAGTATCATGCGAGCAGTATTTCACAGATTGTTCGGAAGCAAAGGTAGGTTTAATTTTTTAAACTGCTTCTTTTTTTTTCTTTAATCTGCACAGTATAGAGAAATATGTGCAGGCCAGATGTTAATGGTATCACCACATTGAATGAATGAGAGTTCTTATAGATGTGGGACTTCAGATAGGAGGTTTAGTTCATAGATGGAGATCAAGGAAAACATAAGAAATGATAGGGATGGACTTGAGATAAAGAGGGATAAATAAAGACCTGGACAAAGATAGGTTAGTTTTGAAGTCTATTTCTAAAAGCTGTTCAATATATGCCAGCATACGAAACAAACTTCAGAATTGTCTGATGTATTCCCTGCTTCCTTTGTTCCAGCTCATTTAACTCATTAGTCTAGTGGTCTTCATCAATTCACTATTTTGATATCTCATTGTACTTGTGCTTCCCATTCCAGAAGTTTCTTTCCAAAAACTGCAGACTTGTGGAACTCTCTTCCTGCTAATTGTTTCCCAATACCTCTCATAAAATTCTTCTCCATAAAATTCTTTTGAATGTTGCAAGGTTGGTCTCTTTGTTGCTTCGGTTGCTTGGAGACTTGGGTAGAAAGTATCAGGCAAGAACCTATTCTTGAAAATCAGACTGACAAGTGATGGGACATTCATGCGACTCATTGTCGGACTGAAGTACACCACCTGGTTATTACATAGGAGATTCACCTTCTCAAATCTTGTCACCCGGCATTCGGGTGGGGCAAGTTTATTGCTTGTTGTCTGAGGTGCCTTACCAGGGAATGTCAGTGGGGATGCACAGGCAATTTTTGCTAGGGCAGAGTGCTCCTCCTTTAGAGACACTGACTGGAAATCATCACTTTCCAACCTTGTGTCATCTCTTGTTGAAGTGGGCAGCAAGTTAATATCTACCTATAACCTTGATCTTTTTGGCATCTCCTATTTTTGCAATATTCATCTTTTGTTTTAGTTAGCCTTTTATATCAAATGGCTTCTCGTCTTGTTGGAAATAATTTCCAGAAAAAACAAAAAAAAGACACAAGTGTTAAACTGACCCTCTTCAGCTGCATTCTGTTGAATTCAAATCTTTGTCAGGCTTAGAAATCTGGATGAAACTTCAAACTGTACCCTTTATTTCAGACAGGTCAAACTCAGTTCCACAAGGGCCATATTGGTCCACACTCCTGCAAGTATAACTGAAGTCGTTTAATAAAAATTATTGCAGGATATTTTTCTTTCAATTTAAAAACATGCAACAATTTTGTGATATTCAAGAATACAAGTACAAACTGTTTCTTTTAATTACTTTTATCCCTCTCTAAAGAAACATATACGAGGGTCATTCCAAAAGCAATATGTCTTACTTTTTTAGCTAAAAAGAAAAAAAAGTTGAACTACAAAGAAACAAGTTGTACCATTAAAATAAGTGACCTTTTGTACTCTAGAATTTAGTGCAGGCAACCCAAAATTACAGTTGCAAATTATGTAAAACTTCTTCTCACTCATGACTGATGGAACGAGTGCATGCTATCCCCATGAATTCATTCAAAATTTTGTACAGATTATTGAGTTTAACATCAAGATTCCTGAGTTCAAGATTCTCAAATTTGACAGGTTATACCTGAAGAAGGTCGGAGGTTACATCAACCGAAACGTTGTGAAAATAACATTCAAGAAGAACAGTAGTCCAAAAAATCCAAATTTAACAGGCTATAACTAAAATTGCAGGTTTCAAATTAACCTCATTTTGTTGAAAATGAAAATTATTATTCATGGAAACAATAATTATTAGTCAATCTAAACATGGGACAAAAATGGTATGACATCTTGAAAAAAAATGTACAAAAATAAAATGGAAGTCCAGACCTTTGACTGTTCATATAAGATTCAATTCAACAGCTAACACATTGGCCCTTCATAATATGATTCATAGCACATAGAAATCAAACTAAAATTTTCTTTTAATATTAAATCAATAAAGCAACTCTGATTTGGACCATTATAATCAAAAGGAAACACGATTGAATAATAGGACAAAAATTTAATTCACAAAATTTTTTAATTTAAATTTTCTCTTTGAAGGCCAACTTTTCTCTAAGAGACTGTTTTCGTTCCTTAGAGACGCACAATATTATGTGTATTAAATTGAAAAACACCAACATAAAAAACTAAATCACCTTTTACTGAAAATGTTTTTTTAAATTAAAGTAACCTATTAAAAAAAATTTATTATTGACATAAAAGGAATTTTACATTCATAAAGAGAAAAAAGTGCTTATACAGTATGGGCACTATTTAAAATCACAATTTTAAATAAATTAACAGGAAAACTCTTTGATATACTTACGTATCAGGTAAAAATAGGTAACTACACCAAAAATTAGGAAATATTATTGAGTAGAATTTTGATAAAAAAATAAAAATCAGGGTTAAAGTCAGCTAATGAACTTTCTAACTTCCGGCGTAGCACTACTATAAGTGATGACAAGGCAAATCAGTTCCTTCACTTTTATTGTTCGTCAGTATTTCTATTGTGAAGTGATTTATTTAAATAAAATATAAGAAAAGGATACTATTAAAAGTATACAATAAAAATTGACAAAATTAATCTTTATTTGCACTTTTAATAACAAAATTTAAAAAAGTAGTTTTTATTTTATTTGAAATTTTTATATGAAATTATAAAAATAATTTTTTTTGAATTTTTATAAGTTTTTTTAGTTGAATTTATATAATAAATATATGTTTATGAAAGTATAAAATAAATTTATTGAAATCGAAATAACAAATGAAATTATTGAAATCAAAATTTCAAACATCATAAAAAAACGTATCCAATACATAATATTCCCAAAATAGTTTTAAAAGTGTTTTCAATAATTCTTTAAGAAAAATAAAACTACTTCCAATAATTCTTAATTAAAATATGACCGAAAAAAAACCCCAACAACTTTGCAATGATTATTAAATAAAAAAGAAAAGATCAGAAAAATGTAAAAAAAAAAAAAAAAAAGTATATGCGCAGGGAGATATAGGCGTAAGAGAAAAAAGTGAAGGAACTAATTTGCCTTCTCAGTGCTTATGCCAGAAGTTAGGAAGTACGTTAGCTGACTATAACCAAAATCAGTTTTATCATTTTTTGCAGATCTGCTATTGATAAGGCCAGAAATCCCGTGTAGCAGGGGGAGATAAATCAGTCTCTGATTTAACCAAGTAATAATGAATGTAGGATCGGCAAAATATGAAAACTGATTTTTATCTTTAAA
Organism: Euprymna scolopes; assembly: GCF_053919585.1. Lineage (NCBI taxonomy): Eukaryota > Metazoa > Mollusca > Cephalopoda > Sepiida > Sepiolidae > Euprymna > Euprymna scolopes. The sequence goes on from NC_136491.1 coordinate 125,277,791, forward strand.
ATTCTACTCAATTTTTCTGTATTTTTTGTGCATGATACATAAGTATATCAAAGAGTTTTTAGTTGGAATGTGATTTTCACTTGTGTTTCGTAAATTTTGAATGAGTTATCACTAGGGCTATGACAACAGCATATTCTTTTCCTTGTTCTGTTTCTCAGGTATATATCTATTGATATCTTATATGTTTCTATGTAGAGTGATGTAGTTCTCAGTTGATTAATTGTGTCTAATTGTGTCGGATATATACTCGAGAGTCAAAACAGTGAAAAGAATATGCTGTTGTCATAACCTTAGTTATCACCAGTTGAAACTGAAGGGAATTTCACTATAGTTACCCATTTTTATAAACTAAACTCTAGGCTGGTTTGTAATACCTATTTATACTGTAATGTAGGTTTTACTGAAGAAAGAGGAAGTAAATAAGATTAGCGTTGCAGGCCAACAAACCCTCGGTGACCTGGTGGCACAACAAGTTGGTAACATTGGAGAAAACATAGCCCTTCGACGAGCGGCTTTCTTACAAACATCATCCCCAAGTGGAGTGATTGGATCTTATGTACATTCCATGCAAGGTATGTAAGACAATCCTTTTTTTTGTTTTAATTTTTAGTAAATAAAATATTGATTACTTTTTTCCTTTTTCTTTTCTATTATTTTTAATGGAATTTATTCTTTATTTGTTAACTGTGGTTATCCTGAGGACAAATCAGATAAGCTAGTATAGTCACTTGGCGCATTTCTGCCACACACTAACTTGCTGCAGGGTAAAGGCTGTCTGGTACCCCATTTCTGACACCTACAAGCACTTATTTCAAACTCTGCTAGCTTTATAAAGATGTTAGAAACATACTGTCATTCGACAATTTAAAGGTATCAAAATGCTTTTTCTTGTGAATCACAGTTTGTTATACAAAATCAGTTTTTGTGTAGAAATCCCCCTGTATTGAAAAACAAAAATAAAGAAAAATCTGTATGATGTATGTATCCATGACGAAACACAAATATCATATTCCAAAAATTATATGAGCCTGATCTCATCCCTGTTATACTAATTAAGAAATACTCAGCTGAGCTAGCCCCCATACTTTTCAGGCAATGTTGCATCTCTGTGCTAAATTTTGTAATTCCCTGCCTGTTACCTACTTCCAAACTACTGATATTCAGAAGTTTAAATGTAACATAAACTAACATCTTGTTAATCTTTCATATAGTCTCAAATAGTAGGCCTTTATGTCCATGTGGCAATATGCCTTGGCAAAGGTGAACACGGGTCCAAAAAAAAAAATAATTGGTCAAGTAGTTTTATTTGTATATAAAAAAAAATCAAATTTTATGAGTAACAGAAACTGGCTATTTTGTTCATAATTTTAAAAACACACACACAAAGGGAGATAACTCAATAATTCAAATTTGCGAGATTTATGTTGTAGTATTGGGAATCCCAGCTTAAATGCTATATAGGTAGTTTTTAGAAATAGAAGTTATATAAGCATTTTGGGTTTCCCATCGTCGATTTAGCATGGTTAGAGAAGGTTAGATTTGACATCCATCAAACTGAATCATCTTTAATGACCTAGGTTAGATGCATCGGAAATTAGGAGTCACATGTGAGAGATTTAGGAAATTGGGTGAGAAACGGTGATGTACGTCCATCCTACCTAGGCTTGTGCTAAAGTAGAGTGCCACAGCTAGATGGCAAAGATACTACCTCTATCTCCTTATGCATCCCAGGCACTCACCCATAACTGCACCAAATGGAGCCAGTTGGCCCACTGTTCACCACCATACAGTACTCCTATAACCTGGCTGGCCAGTAACAGTATAAATAAAATGACGTTCTCTCCCACACATTTTAAGTCACATGTTGCATAAAAGATTAGTGTTAAGATAAAATATATCCTTTTGGTTGTAATTTATTCTCGTATGTTTTTTATTGTGAATATTTAGATAAAGTGGGGAAAAAGTGTTATGTAAATTGGTGGAGAGGGTGATATTTCGATTAATGAAACATTCCTCAGGGCAAAAAAATTGTTCCTAAAATGTAAAACCATGAGAGAATGAAAACACAAGTTGTTTATTATTATTGTTTATTATTAATATTTTTATTATTATTATTATTATTATTTTTATTATTAATATTCCTCCTCCTCCTTCTTCTTAATAATTTAAAGTAATGTTGTTTATTATTATTTTTATTATTATTATCATTTTTATTATTATTTTTATTTTATTTTTATTATTTTTATTATTATTCCTCCTCCTCCTTAATAACTCAAAGTAATGTTTTCTTAATAAAAATAGTGACCAAAATGTTGCCTATTATGAATCAATAAAGGTTTGACAGTTGGAATTGGTTTTCTTTTTAATATCATTTATAAACTGTCAGATATTTTATCCAGTTTAATCTAACACATAAAGTCTGTTTACATTAGGTTTCTAGGATATATATATATATATATATATATATATATATATATATTTATAAGTTGGACATGGAAGTTATTGCAAAATTTTAAATTTAGATTTCAAATGATGTATTTTTAAATAAGTTTTCGTTATAATACCTTTACTTTATGTAAAGAGCGTTTTTTGCTCTATTTAATTCAAGCTAGGCCGAAAAGCTGCGGAAACAGCTCACGATATCAACGAAATGTTTGGCCCAGGAAGCACTACTTAATGCATAGCACAATGGTAATTTAAAAAATTATGTAGCAGCAACGAGAGTCCTGAAGATGATGAGCATAATGGTCGGCCATCAGATGCTGACAACGATCAATTAAGAGCCTTAGTCGAAGCCAATCCATGCACAACTGTTCGAGAACTTGTTTCTGAATTAAGACGTAATGCATACAATGATTTCCGACTACTTGAGAGAGATTGAAATGACAAAAACGCTTAATAAATGAGCACCTAATGAATTGAACAACAGCCAAAAGAAACGCCGCTATGAAGTATCATCTTCCCTTCTTTTATGCAACAAGAACGACCCGTTTCTTGACTGGGTTGTGATTTGCGATTAAAAGTGGGTTCTTTACAACCGGTGACACTCAGTTCAGTGGTTAGAAGCTGATGAAGCTCCTCGACACTTCTCGAAGCCAGAGTTGCACCAAAAGAAGGTTATGCTGATTGTTTGGTGGTCTGCGACCGGTCTCATCCATTAGTTTTTCGAATGCAGGCGAAACCATTACGGTGGTGAAGTACTGTCAATACATGGATGAAATACACCAGAAACTTCGACTACAACACTCGGCATTCGTCACGATAAAAGGCCCAATTCTCCTCCATGACAATGCCCAACCACACGTTGCTAAACCAATCCTGCTGGAATTGAATGAATTGGCTACAAAACTCTACCTCATCATCATCAGAGCGCAAGATTTTTATGTTACTGGCATAAATACACTGGTTTTGCATTGGCAAAACCAGAGCGAACACCCGATTGCAGGGTTCCCGAACTTAAATCGGTCACACGAACAAGCCTCCAAGTAGTTGGATTATAGGAGCATGCCACAACTCCCAGCTGTTATGTTTTATGGCAATCAGGTGTCTGCACTAAACCTGGCATCAATATGATTTGTTGGAGAGAACTCTGATAGACCAGCTTGACTAAGGAGGGCTGACTTGGTCCAGGACGGAAGAATATGAATTGCATGCATCATATCTTTTTATATATATTAATGGCTATATATATATATATATATATATATATATATATATATGTTTTTATTTATTTTTGTTAGTGATACTTTTTGAATGAATTCAATTATTCATACGAAATTGCATTTTTACCTAAGTTGCGAGTTGGGAATAATTTTCCCTTTGACCAATTTGGTACCCTCTTAAATGGGGAGCAGCATATATATCATTTTTTAAAATATAATTATCCACTGACACGTGTTTCGTCGTCTACGACTCATCAAAGTGGCTGAATCTAGCGAGACTTGAAATTGGGACCCCATGATAAGAAGCCTAAACCTCTACCATGCGGCTGCCTCGCCTGACTACTAAATGTATCGCGTTTTTATGTAGATGTTTTTATTTTTTTATTTGTTTTTGTTAGTGATACTTTTTGAATGAATTCAATTATTCATAGGAAATTACATTTTTACCTAAATGCGAGTTGCGAATAATTTTCCCTTTGACCAATTTGGTACCCCCTTAAATGGGAAGCGGCATATATATTATTTTTTAAAATATAATTATATGATATATATATTTTAGAATTGATACGTAGTTTGCTGGAAGCATTGTGTGGGATAGGTATGTAGTAGAGATTTATAAGGCTATCACAATGCAAGCAATGAGATATAGTTGGTGTTGATGAGAGAAGATGAAAACCAGTGGCGATTTACAAATCAATAAGTACATACATATATGTTTATATATACATATATTTATTCAATTGTATTAAGTACAAATGTCTTAATTGCTATGTCTGTGACAATATCCATTATATTTCGGGAAAATAATTCCCCTTTTCAAATGGTGGATGTGACAGATCGATTCAAAGATGCCGGATGATGGAGCGAAAAAAAAATGAATTCATTTTTAGAACCACTATTTTTCTAACCCTTTTTTTTAAGCACCAAATCTCCATCAAATCGGTATACTGTTTTTATACACCTAGCTTCCATATCCCTCGTCACTTAATTATTTTCTTTATTTTCTCATTACCTAAGCTTTTTAATTCTTTTTTTTTTTTTTTACATAGGAGTCACCATATATCAGGGCCTAGAGGCCACTCGAGGATAAGGGTTAAAGAGTGTATCTCTATCATTTTACTGGTTTATCATTTTTTATTATTTCTATTATTTTCTTATTTCTTAGATACGTGTTTTTTTTTTACTACCTTTTATATTTTTATGTTTTAACTCAATGTAATTTTCATATAATATAATTTCTTTGTTTTACTTTAGAAAAAATATCCACTTTATGACTATTCACTATTATGTTAGCAAATTATTAATATATTAGCGGAGGGGGAGGGTTGTTTTGCCTGGGCGTAAAATATGCATAAATATGATATTTTAATGTGTCCAGATTTCGTATATTATTATAGAATTGTGATTTCAAAAGTAAAAAAAAAGAAAGTATTTAGGTGCCATCAGCTAGAATCGAAACCAAAACTGTAGCATTCAAAACTGGTGACGTTACCACTGTATGAACATGACGTGCATATAAAGTGATTAAAAATGAAAAATAAACTAAAATGAATGTACAACATGTTTAACAATGTTTTTTCAATTTTGACCCATTTTTGAACTATTTTAACCAGCTAAAGACCCATAAAACGACGGCTTGTAAAAAATCCAATCATTTGAGGCCCTTAGCGCCGCTCTGCGACTTTTAGTTTAGGAGGAGATAGAGTTTGAAAATATGGAGACAGACAAACCAACAGACAGCAGTTTATATATTACTAGCGAGGGGTACCCGGCGTTGCCCGGGTGTTTGGGGGGGGGGGTTAAAAAAAAAAGTAAGTATGAGGATCGAACCTGAACTGTTGAGGCAAAGTTGTAAATTAATGTGTGAAAAAAAAGTGCGATGTTAACCATTGCCCCACCGCGAGATGCTAACGGAAACACGTTTGAATTTATTTGATTAGTTAGATTTAGCAGGTGCCCGTTTTAATGAGTTTGACTGCAGGATAGTATTCATTTACTGCTGAACGCTTTTTTTTTCCACCTCCAAGATGTTATAGGAAAAAGACTAACCCACATGCGGCGAGCGACAAATATTAAATATTTATCTTCCCGAAATCGAGCAAATTAAATAGACAGGCGAGTTTCGTTGTTAACTGTGAGATATTGCCATTTATATGTGATATAAAAAGTTTTAAAAAGTTGTGAACCGACCGACCGCTTCTCTGAAAGAAGCCTTTTGTAGACACACAGAAAAAGTGAATGCACGCACGTACATACATACATGCATTTTTGCTTTTATATTTATAGATATCATTGTTATAGAAATATATATTTTATTATTTTAATGTTTATCACCTTAACTCACAAGTCTGTTTTTATTATTACTTATTATGCCAACATTATTATTTTAAACCAAATTTAATATAAATTAACTTTTAATCAATAGTTATATTAATTTAAAAAGTTTAAATTAACTTTTTTTATATTCTTTGAAAGAAATTAAGCGCTTAATATTTTTCTTATGTTAATTGTAAAAAGTAAATATTAAATATGGCGGATTGAATATTTAATGCCAAAAAAGGTAAACCGTACAAACACCACCCTTCATTACTAAAGAAACCCCTATCCGCCTTCTTTAATAAAGTAACATGTAAAATAGATGTCAGTAACATTGTGATTTTTTTTTTTTTTTTTTTTTACATGGGGATCACCACTTATCAAGGCCTGTAAGCCACTCGGGGATAAGGGTTATTTTGTGTACAATAATCGATGGGGTAATATCGTAGTAATAGTTGGTATTGGAGATTTGATAAAGCGTTTTACTTAAGGGGGCAATTAATCAGGAATTTGTTTTTGTTGGACTTGAAGACGTCCAAGTTGTAGTCAGGTGGGAAACAGGCAAGCGGAAGAGAATTCCACGGGCGTGCACTTAACTGTGTGGTAGTTTTTGTGTATGATTCATACTCTTTCTCTTTTCCTTTCCTCCCTTCCTTTTCTTCTTCTCCACCTTTTTATCTGTTCTTTTCTTTTTCATATGTAACCACATGATCTTTTCTAAATTACAATATTTATGTAATTTGTTTTTTTTCTGTCTATTTGAGTACTAAAATTTTTAAAAGACCGAACTTTGAGTTGGCTGATGAGGTTGTTGGTTATTTATAACTAACTGACCAAAACATTATCATGATCATGTAACAACTTTGTAAAATGTGTTTTTAATATTGTGTTTTTCTCCATGTATATATTACTAATATGTTGTTTTGAATATATATATATGTGTGCGTGTATATTTAAAAAATTATGATTTTATTTGACAGGTCTAGGAAAAGTTGGTGATTGTTCTGTTGGTAAATTTGCTGCCCTAGTCAGTGTGCTTCCAAATGGTGTTGATATTGACCCACAGAGCATGACTGAAATCGGCCAGCGCCTTTCACAACATGTTGTAGGAATGAAGCCTTTAAAGATCGGAGACCCAGAACAGGATAATCCTTCTTCAAACAAAGATGACGAGAAATGTCTTATTTTCCAAGAGTTTTTAATGGACGACACTAAAACCGCTGGTCAGTACATCACAGAGAATTCAATTACAGTTGCTGATTTCATGCGGTTCGAGTGTGGAGAGGAGCTGGCAGAAGAAGGGGAGCAAGTGCCGGCAGCCACAGCTGTTAGTAGAGCTTGATATGATTGTAAGTCTTTGATAAAAATAAAATATTCATAAAATGAAAGAGCTTTTTTTATACAATAATATTTGTGGTAATTAGATTACTGTTATCAGCTCGGATGTTATTCTCATGTTTTTGATAATGTGATCTCCGACTTTCTCGAAGTGTATCTTGTTAAACTCTGAGAATCTTTTCATTGAACCTGGAAATCTGTATAAGGATTTTAAACCAAACTCTTATTTAATCCACGCAGGTAGATTGTTCTTTTTCCATCAGCCATGATGGAATAGAAATCTTATGTAATTCTTAATGAAATTCTTAGTATTGTCTGTACTGAAAATTGAACCCTCAACCTTGAGAAGACTATCACTTAGAACTGATTATTTCTTAGCGCTTTATCTATATAGACAATTCAATGCTTCTTCATTATAATAGCGAATTTCAAAAGTTAAAGGATTGAGTTATAAGTAAAACCAATGGTATCTACTTAATTGTCATGTCGCAGTAATGAACATATCTAAAAATTATGAAAAATGATAAGGTAAAAAATTAATTATTAATGAAAATAATTTTCCAAGATATATTAGTGAAAATTGTTTTGCTAAAAAAAAGAAACCAGAGAGTTAGAATCATAATAGGGGAGTTAAAAATTTTCTGAAAATTGAAAATCTTTAGCAAAACTCAATTTTTGCTAATCAATATATCTATAAAAGTGAAATTGTGTGTGTGTGTGTGCGTGTGTGTGCGTACATTTTCCTACCAAACTACTCTGCCAATTTTCAGTCTACAGACTCGAGATTTGACATAAGGCATATTGAGATTTGGGAAAATCTTTTTAATCGGTTTTCAACCAGAAATTTGGTTGTCAACGATTTGACCTTTGAAAACTAAACCAAACTCCTCCGTCAATTTCGAGTCAAACCACTTGAAATTTTAAATGTAGGTTACTTGGACATGGATCAAACTTTTTAATTTGATTTGAGCCCAAAAAGTAAATGTTAAGGGATCAAAATTAGGGTCAAAATTAGGGTCAAAGTTAAAAAAAAAAATTTGACCTCTGGAGTGTCTACCAAATTACTCAGCCAATTTCTGGTCTAAACATTTGAAATTTTACATAAAGGGTATTCAGAAATAGGGCAAGCTTTTTAGTCGATTTGGGTTGAAAATTTGAGCTTCCAAGGGATCAAAGTTCAAAAGATTTGACCTTTGAGGTGTCTAGCAAACTACTCAGCCAATTTTTGGTCTAAACAGTTAAAATTTTACGTAAAGGGTATTCAGTCATGTGTACCACCCCATCTCCGCGTGGAAGTTGTTGTTGTTCTCCTCTGGTCGAGTGGTCAGCGTTGATCGTCTTTGGCGTTGACTCGTCGACAATCGTCCACCGGTCTGCCTTCGCCGTCTGCAACGCAGGCACCAGACAGCTCGAGTTCCTCCAGTGAAGTGACCATACACTGCCCCACCCCACATTGTGTTTCTTTAAGTGATAAGGCAGCGACGTCTCACCTCTGCAAGGCCTGTAAGCCACACACGGACGACCGGAGACGCTGGCACACTTTTAAAATAAAACAGAACACTGGCCAATTAGTTAGCCAATCTACAAAACTCACTATATATTGATTTCCCCTGGGGGTCTCTCCATATGGACCTGATATGTCCATACTGACTTTTTCAAATGGAAAATTCGGTATGTCAGTCTCCCTCAAGGGGGCCAATCGCTGCCTCCTACCCTGGACTTGACATACCTGACAGCCATTTATATACTCTGTGACTTCTACATACAATTTTGGCCAGTAGTACTTTCGGCCGATTAATTCATGGGTCTTATCAATTCCCATGTGTCCCATCCCCTCATGACACTGTACGAGGATTTCCCTTCTAAGCACTCTCGGGACAACCATTCTCAGTCTGGGCTCTTCCTCAGCCCCAGATAGGTAATACAACACATCGTTATGCACTATCAACTTCCTTGCTTTTCCAGCCTCCACTTCTTTCCTCAAGGCTAGTATCTCTTCATCCCTCTGACTATTCTCGATTACTTCCTTCCAGTGTGGGTCACTGACGATCACTAAACTACCCGTTTCATCTTCCTCTAACTCAGGTCTACCCTTCAAGGTATGCGCATTTAAGACATTCACCTGGTAAGCCCTATCATCTACTCCAGGCTCTAAATGTATCGATTCTGCTTCTAACTGTTTTGGTATTCGGGATAATAAGTCAGCACAAGTATTATCCTTACCCGCTAAGTACTCAATTTTACAGTTATAGCCACTCAACTTCAGCGCCCATTGCTGAATCTTCTTATTCGTCCATTCTGCCTCCAGCAGATATTTCAAGGGTTTATGATCAGTTTTGATCGTGAACACGGCTCCACTAAGGTAGTAGTCTAATTTTTGTACTGCGTACATAATTGCATACGCTTCCTTTTCTATCACCGGCCATCTCTGCTGTGTCTCCGAGAGCTGATGTGACAAAAAATACACAGGGACCTCCTCCGGTATATTTGGCACCGGCCCGTCCCTGTCTGGACAAGGTTGTGTTAATACCGCACCTATGCATCTATCACTGGCATCAGTGTATAAGACCATAGGTCTGCTCAAATCTGGGTAAGTCAAAAGTGGAATCGCTGTTAACTGTTCCCTAAGACAATCAAAGGCTCGCTGACAATCCTCCGTCCACCTGAATCTAGCGTATTTCTTGGTGAGAGCTATCAGTGGTCCGGCCAATCGCGAGAAGGCAGGGATAAACCTTCTATAGTACCCAATGGCACCTATAAATCCCCTCACTTCTCTAACACTCTTGGGCGCAGACATTGCCCTGATTATTTCTACTTTATCCAAATCAGGTTTTATCCCTTCCTTATCGATTATAAATCCCAAATACTTAGTCTCGTCTTTCATTAATTGACACTTTGGCAATTTTACTTTCAGGTTGTGTTCTCTCAACCTCTCCATCACCTTCTCTAAATGCTTAATGTGCTCGTCAGGTGTTTTGGAGAACACCAACACATCATCCAGATAGGCCATAGCAAAGCCCTCTAATCCTTCTAAAACAATAGACATCAATTGGGTGAATATCCCTGGAGCATTAGATAAGCCAAAGGGCATCACCCTAAAATTGAACAGCCCCAAGTGACAGGTAAAGGCTGCCTTCTCCCTGTCTACTTCGTCTAAGGCCACTTGCCAGTAACCGGATCTCAAATCCAAGGTTGAGCAACAGACTGACTTGCCCAACAATGCCAATATATCGTCAATTAAAGGCAGGGGAACGACCACAGGTTTAGTGATGGCGTTTAATTTCCTAAAATCTACGCAGAACCTATGTCCCCCGTCTTTCTTTTCCACTACCACTATCGGGAAACTCCAAGGCGATTTGGACCTCTCAATTATACCTGCCTCTAACATATCCTTTACGGCTTCTTCCACCACTTCTCTCTTATGAATGGGAGTCCTATAAGGCTTTAACCTTATGGGCTGATTATTACCAGTATCGATTTTCATTGAGACAGTCTGAGTCTGTCCCAATTCTCTATCATCATTAGCCACCACATCCCGATTTCTTTTTAACAGATCTCTCACTCTATTTCGATATCTCTCAGATACTAGTATCTCCTCTTCCCTAAGTTCTGTCAATTCTTTTCTTCCCTTCCTGTCCCACCGTATTTGACTAACGTTACATAGTGGTAAGGCGTACCCCATCTCCTCACCCTTCAGTATCTTTACGGTTTTACCGGACGTATTAGCTAACAGCACAGGGATTATCTCCTCCCCCTGCACCACTGATTCACACAGCATTATTCCTTCTTCATTATCACTGTATTTATCTACGGGTATTTGATGGGTCTCACCATCCAACCCCATACCCCTTATCTGACCTTCACAGGATACCACCACCCTCAGGGGTATCTTTGTATCTCTGTTCGCTACTACCACCAGAGTACCATTTTCCTGTCCTCCCAAAGGAACTTCTATCTTATCCAAGATTAGCTTTGCTGGTTCAAACTCCAGCCGAGCCCTTCGGGCTTTCAACCAATCCTCTCCTAGGATTAGTTCTTCACACACATCTGGAGCCACATATAGGGTGTAATCAACTTTCACACCCCCTACCTTTATGGGACATACTATCCTCCCATCTAGCCTCATCTGGCTGCCATCGGCCTGGCTAACATCCAGATCAGGTTGTAACAGAGTTCGTTTAACTCTCAACCTCTTTATCACCTCACTATTCACTAGCGAGACTGAAGCGCCCGTATCGATCAAGGCCTTTACCCTAAGACCTTGAACATAGGCTTCACAACTTAATTCACTCAGCTCTGTCAGTGTCGAATAGACCGTTGCTCTATTCTTCCTTTTCCTATATTTCCATACACGTGACATAGGAGCTGCCAATAAGAATTTCTCCCAATTTTCTTTTGCACGGCAAGTCTTTTTCAGGTGACCCACTCCTCGACATTGCCAACATCTCTTTTCTCTGCAAACTCTGGCTACGTGGTCAGTCTGACCACAAGACCAACACTTTCTGACTATATTACACTGGGCTACCCCCCCCCTTTTAGTTCTGGGGGGGGGGCAGCCCCTTCCCGTTTCCCTGGTTTCTCTGTTTAGAGAGGGGCTTAATTGAGGAAGGCTCTCTCCTTCTCTCAGGGGGTCTATTTACTAATCTTCCTCCTCCATTGTCCCTCGATGGACACTCCATGGAGCGATGACCCTCTCCCCGACACTGTCAACATATCAGTCCGGAGTGTCTCTGGGGTGGATCATGGAACCCACGCCATCTTGACCAATTCTGGCGCCTTGGGTCAGCCTCTTCCTCCCAATTTTCCTGCCGCCTATATCCTACCCCCTTCCTTACTGGAGGTTTGTAAACTCTCTGCCTATCTTTTGGGGTTTTCCTTGCCCCCGAACCCCCATCACATGCCCTCTCTATCACACTCACACTCTGGCCATCTGCACACATCTGGCCACATCGTCAGGTCTATCTTTTAAGACCTCTCTCCTGATGTCCTCATCTAAGAGGGCATCTATGAAACAGTCAGCCATTCGGGTTTGAAGCACAGGCTTCGCCCGGATTTCGTCTTCAGGGAAGGCCAACAATGTCAATCCCTTTATTCTTTCGGCCAGTTCGGCAAACGATTCTCCCTCTCTTTGCCTAACCTGCCCCAGGCTCCTCATGGCCTGAATTGCGGACGGCTCCCCCGCATACTCCATCTTCAGTTTGTCTTGAAGCTGAGTCCAGGTTATCCCTGGATCCTCACTCAGCTCCTTGTCTATGAAATCGGACACTAACCCCTCTGCTGTCTCAAAGGCCAGCAGAACCAACTCTCTTTCCGACAGATTATATACTAACTTTTTTTTTCTAATGGCTTTTAGCCAATCGTTTAACTTCAACGGGTCCCCCCCATAACGAGGACATTCTCACATTTGTTAGTATCGTCTTAAACTCCCTGGTTATTTCCTCCACCCCAGGCACATCTGTCTCTATCGACCCTTCCCTGCTCATTGTTTCTATAAGATTCCCTTAGCAACAATATCCAAAACAACAAGCAATAAGACCTTCAATTTGCAATAATAATAAAAAAAAAAAAAAATTTTTCCTCACAACAATAATCAAAAAGAAACAACACGATTTTCTCAATAGCTAAAAAACAAACAAGTGACAAGACACGGCGAGCTCTGTCCCAGATGAAACGAAAATAAAAAAAAGAATCAAAGGGGAAACCAAAAAGTGTCCTACGTGTCGCTGTCCTCTTGTGAATTGTGCTCCTCAAGTGCTGGATCTTTTCATGGGCCGAATGTCTCAACTGTTGAACGTCTCAATTGTTGAATGTCTCAAGTGTTGATTATCTCAAGGGTCAAATTCTTTGACTGTCTTGCGTCGGATTCCCCCAAGGGTCGAATCCTGGGTTACCACGGCACCAAAATGTATCACCCCATCTCCGCGTGGAAATTGTTGTTGTTCTCGTCTGGTCGAGTGGTCAGCGTTGATCGTCTTTTGCGTTGACTCGTCGACAATCGTCCACCGGTCTGCCTTCGCCGTCCACAACGCAGGCGCCAGACAACTCGAGTTCCTCCAGTGAAGTGACCATACACTGCCCCACCCCACGTTGTGTTTCTTTAAGTGATAAGGCAGCGACGTCTCACCCCTGCAAGGAAAAGGTTAAACACACGGACGACCGGAGACGCTGGCACACTTGTAAAATAAAACAGAACACTGTTTTCTATATATAGATAATAAAAATCTTTATCCTGTTTCCAATGTTCAAAATAACTGCACAGTCAAACGAAGGGAGTGAGTGTCTAACTGGTAATATGACGACTTGGCTGTGGTTCCGATATCAGGGCAGCTTATCTTCGGGAATGATCGGCAACGATGAGGATGGTAAATTCGTTTTCTCAATCTAACCGACCGGGAGGCTGGCTGACCAGTTTGAAAGTGCGCACAGATCCGAAAAACGGTTTGTTTAAATAAGAAAACCCTGCCTGGCAATTCCTTTCAGGTGTCATTTTCTTGCCAAATTACATTACTCAGGGCTCTTATCGTATAGATCTGCTTAGGTAACCAAAACTCTCGGTACGGGACGGGGGGGGGGAATTCCCTCTTAATGTCTATTTACGTCATAACCCTAGGGGCGGTCCCCTCACCTCCAACTACCGTGGAGTCGATCCTCTTACTATCACCGGTGACGTATGCTAGGGCTGGTCCTGGTTCTCCAACCACCTTGGAATTAATCCTCTCACTATTCCCAGTGACGTCACCCTGGCGATTCTCTACTTCCACCCTAGATCCTCGGATTGTGTGGGCGAACAGGCGGGGTCTATATTAATACTAATTAATATTTCCTTATCTGATTTCTACAGGGAAATACAGTTCCCCCAAACAACATTATTCGGTGGCCGACATATGGCCATTACCTGTCAACACGCGTCTGCTTATTGCAGCTTCTGACTGACGAATCTTTTTCCAAAATATCTTTCCAAAACAACATTATCGCAATGGCTTCCCTCCGGCCATTAATTATATCAACACGGGAACGTATGTCCCAGGAAGAACGAAAAAGACCTTTTTCAAAACAGTCATTATCTATAACTTTGGCTACCTCAGCATCTGTCTCGTCAAATTCCATTTCCTCGGCCATTCATCTCAATTTTCTTATCTTATTTATCCAGGATTGGCAATGACTACCGCCATCCAAATTCTGTTCTGAACCTAGTCACCCAGCCAAGTAATTACTGTCTGTTAACTCTTCCAGACCAGGGTCCTACCCTAATATTGTCACATCGCAGCAAGCTTTTTAATCAGTTTTTGGGTGAAAATTTGGCTGCCAAGAGGTCAAAGTTGGAAGAGTTTACCTTTCCAGACTCTACCAAACTCCTTCGCCAATTTTGGGTCTAAACACTTGAAATTTTAGATGTAGGTTACCTGGACATGACATGAGTCAAACTTTTTAATATATATATATATATATATATGCAAATTTCTGGCTGAAAACCGATTAAAAAGATTTTTCCAAATCTCAATATATTAAATCTTGAGTCTGTAGACTGAAAATTGGCAGAGTAGTTTGGTAGGGTAATGTACACAGACAGATAGACATTTTCACTTTTATAGATATATAGATTTATATTCTTGTTCACCCTAAAGGCATATTGCCACTTGGACTACTATTTGGGACCGTGTTTACAAGTAACTATGTAAGGAGATGAGTGAGATGTTGGTTTACATTTAAATGTCATATTTATAGCTAGAGGGTCATAAGAACGCATCAATAAGTTATCAAAATCGCTGTATACGGTATACTGAATCTCTTTGAATTTTTAAGTAATAGCTTTTTATCTTGACATGAAAGAACTACACTCTATTGACCCTGATTGGATTAATACTACCACTCTTTACCTGGAATTCTTTACAATTCAAAGCTTTTCTGACTGGATCAATTATATTTATAGCCAGGGATGATAAAAATGAATCAACCAGGTACCAAAATCGATGTATAAAATGTACTGAATCTCTTTTTAGTCATGGCTTTTAGTCTTAATACGAGAAAAGCGCCACTACTAATTCTAATTGGATTAATACTACCATTCTTTATCTAATTTTTTACAATTTAAAGGTTCTCTGGGTGGATCGATGCTGACAATATTTGCCTGGGACAGCTATATTAAATATTTACAGTTAAATCATCTCCTTTTCTTTACAATAGTTATTTCTTTTGACATTCCTTTTTAGATCATTTTTCTATTACAAGAATGATTCTACAGTCAAGAAATAAAAATCATAAAAATAATTCATATTGTTAACACATGAAAGACACATTAAAATGCACTTTCGAAAGAGGAAATATTTGCGTCCCAAAATGATAACCATTGTTTTCTCTTCATTTCATAGTAATTTGTACATGCTGGTTACAGTGCTCAGCTACTAACAGCTCTACTATCGGATCCAGTATCAACTCATCAGGAGGAACCACTTCAAGTTCGACCTCTACTTTTCTACTGCAACTCTGAAGTACCCCCCCCAGGTTGTATTGGTACCGATGTAAACTATGCTTCTCTTTAACACTCATCGCTTCCCTTTAACCAGATCCAGTGTGATGCCTTCTCAGCTGCTTCCTGCGCGTCTATAACAGAGTTTTTTTCTACTTTCCATCTTACAAGATTCACCAGGGAAGACATGACATCATTGGTTGGTTTTATTAGGAACAAACTTTTTGCTTGCTCCCAACCTTGATCTTGTTCCTTACAATTTTCTGGTTCACCAATTTATCTTAGCTTTCTCGTCTCAACTGTAGTTTGTTCCTCACTGTGATGTGTCTTCTGGAGGTTCTGGCTACATGCCTCATGGTCATTTAACCTGCATTGTTGAGATACTTTCTTTTTACACTTTTTCCTTAATTGATTCGTAACTCTTTAACTGTATCCAGTTCTAAATCATTTACCATGTTATCAATCTGTTATTCGCCCTTTGTTCCCACGGACCCCATCCTATATCCCTTTGAATTCTTCAGTTGTAGTTTTCTGTCTTACATGAAAAGGGAACTATGCTCTGCTAATCCGGATTGGATTTTTTACCTGAAATTCTTTACAATACAAATCTTCTCCAACTGAATTGATGCTGGTAATTTATGCTTTGAACAACACCATTTAATATTTGCTATTGGATAATTTTATTTTCTCCATGATATGTTGTTTGTTCTGCCATCTCTTTTTGGATCATTTTTGAAGCAGATTTTACTATAGACAATAAACTGAAAAAGTGGCCAAGAAATGATTATATAACAAATAAATGCTACCAAAGGCAACATAAGTTTCTCTTCTATCTACCTGGATAAGTTTTTTGTGTATTTACTTATTTTAAAGTGTTTATTAAATTTGAAAGACAAGTTGTGCCAAGTGCTTATGTTAAAATGACGACAACGATGGCGAACATGAGGCTGTCCTTTTGAAGTTTTCAGAATTGTTCAAAACTCGAAAATAATACAAAATACTGATAGAAATAGATGTCACCGTAAGAAAAGAGTAACTTATCTTGCTTTTAATAGAATATATTTGTTATATATTTCTTTATTGAGCATATTTTTTGATTTGTTGTCAAAGCAAAACATGCTTCATCTTTTTTCTATTAGAAGAATGCCTCTCTGCTCAAGAATTATAACATTTGGTGCATGTACATCAATCAAATAAATCTGTTTTCTAAAATTTATTTTATTTTGCATAGAGTGAAATGATATGAAAATGATACGATGGATATATAATGTGATTCTTAAAGACAGGCTTAGTTCTGATGACCTCAGAGGAAGATTAAATCTGGACAATATATGGAGATGTGTGCAGAACAGGAGATTTTGTTGGTTTGGTCACGTTGAAAGAATGAGTACGAGTTCTTGGGTTAGTAGATGTAGAACAGTTAAGGTAGCAGATTCAGTTCACAGAGGAAGGCCAAGAAAAACATGGGAGGAAGTGATAAATATGGATTTTGGAAAAAAAAAAAGGGATAAATAAAGATCTAGCCAGGTATAGATTAGTTTATTTATTTGTGGACTATTGTCCTCATCTTATAGTTGTTTCATGACGTTTTGGCCAACTATGGTCATACTTAAGACACCTTTCATAATGAAACAGGATATACAGAAGTTTACCGGAAGTAAAATGAATACCAATGTATACCATTTAAATTGAAATAGAAAAAGCAGTCTACTTGATAGCGACTATTCTAAGTTCATAATCCCCTATCAAGTAGACTGTTTCTCTTTTTAGAATTTTATTATTTGTTTCTTACAAAACAAAACATTCTCTAAGCCCTAACCCTGAGTCCAGGTGGAAACATTAATATTTTTGAAAACAACTATACTTTTTCCAGTTCAAAATAAGAAATTTAAAATAAAAAATTTACATTTACAAATATCTTTGGTGCTTCAACAAGGTATTGATTTGTTAAATTTTTTAGCCTAATGGTTAGGTCAACTGAAAACCGTGATAATAGTATCTTGGAGGTATATGAGATAGATGGAAATTGAAAAGCCCTAGCGGAAAATTTTTCTATTCCGAAAACCACCCTCTATCGCTGGATTAGTAAGGGAAATCAACCTGATACAAGAGGAGGGCCTAGAAATTCTAAGGTCAAACAGGTGCATTTGGATTTTATGCAAGCACTAGTGGATGAAAATCCTAGGATCACATTAAATGTGATTTGTGAAAGGGTTGAAGCCCAGTTTGGGTTTAAATTGTCCAAATCTACAGTAGCAAAGCATCTAGATATGATGACTTATACGCTTAAAGCTGTAAGATTTGTGCCCAAGAGGGCAAATTCAATTGAGAATAAAAATAAACGTAGTTTATTTTGTTAAAAATTATTGAATTACCAATCAACTGGAAAACCCATTTTATTTATGGATGAAACGAACTTCAATGTTCATATTTCCAGAAGAGATGGGCGTTTTCTAAAGGGTAGGCGATGTAATAGTTTCAGCCGGTACTCAGGGTGCCAATATTCACATTATTGGATGTATTGGTCCCCATGGCCTTGTGTACCATGAAATTCAAAGAGGATCTTTTCGAAAGGAAAGCGCACAGTCTCGAATGCGAGAATGTTGAGAGCTGCAAAGAGACAATATGGGGGTCGAGTTGTGATGGTTGTTTGCAATGCCCCATGTCATTTAAACATTGAAGTTTTTTAGTGAATAAGAATTTCTAGGGTGTGAAGTGCTTAGGTTGGGACCATACAGTCCAATGTTTAATCCAATTGAGCAAGTATGGTCTTTAATCAAAACTTACGTCAAGCAGGAATTGGCTGCTAAAATTGTGAGTATTCTTGCAATGGAGAGAAAAGATGGTTTGTCAATTACGGAACAAAGGGCAAGAACTTTGACTTCATTAACTGAGGAAGAATTGGTAAAGGTTACACTAGAAGTTTGCAATCGTTTCATAGCTGGAATTAAATCTAAAATCCCTGCAGCTCTAGCATTAGAGGATATGTTCTAATAAATGACTTGAAGAATTTTTTTTTTATATTATAGAATGTTAACAATTTTATTGCTAAAGTAATTTATAAAATATTTTTTATATTTATATTGATAATAATTTTTCTATTTTGAACTGAACTATTCCCATTTTGAACTGGAAAAGGTATAGTAAAGAAGAAATATGATTGTGGCTTTTGGAGCTGAATTCGAAATATCTGACCTTAAATGTGATGTTTTATTTTTACTCGAATAAAAAGTCTGTTTAATCATTTTGTATCTTTTGGTTTTGAGTTTTAAAATTTATTGCCTTTATAGATTTTTTTTGATTGAATTTGTAAAAATAGACACAAGCTATAATTTTCGTCCTTGAAAAAACATTTTTTTTATTATATTTCAATCATTGTTTGTCACACATTGTTCCTAACTACAGATGTCTATTAAATTGATTAATACATTAAAAAAAGAAACAACAAAAAAAAGTAAACAAATTTCTGTTCGCGTTTGATTACAGCATATTTATACAGACTGGATTTTTGGTAACCTAAGAATGATAAAATAATTATGGATTTTTTTTTTAGCTTTTAGAAAATCGAAATTGATTTCACAAACCTTAATTGAGTAGGTTTGAGGTTTCTCAATATCGTATCTTTCATTCAGTAGTCTCTACTTTCATTGATTAATGTCACTTCACAGCAAGGTGACGGTATACATCCGTCAGTCATGCCATTAAAAATACCTACTAGTTTATACCCATCTTTTGAACAGTGTTGATACAATTAAGTATATCAATTTCCATCTTTACCTAGCTTCTACATGTACACAGATATTGATTCTATATGTATGCAAATATTGCTTCTGCATATATGCAAATATTGCTTCTGCATATATGCAAATATTGCATCTACATATATGCAAATATTGCTTCTGCATATATGCAAATATTGTGTCTACATATATGCAAATATTGCTTCTACATATACACAAATTTCTCTCTCTATATATAGAAATATTGCTTTTACATGTTTGCAAATATTGCGACTACATATATGCAAATATTGCGTCTACATATACAAAAATTTCTATATATATATATATATATATATGCAAATATTGCGTCTACATATACACAAATTTCTATATATATATATGCAAATATTGCTTCTACATATACACAAATTTATATATATATATATATGCAAATATTGCTTCTACATATATGCAAATATTGCGTCTACATATACACAAATTTCTCTCTCTATATATATATGCAAATATTGCTTCTACATATATGCAAATATTGCGTCTACATGTTTGCAAATATTGCTGCTACATATACACAAATTTATATATATATATATATATGCAGATATTGCTTCTATATATATGCAAATATTGCATCTACACATACACAAATATTGCTTCTGCATGTATGCAAATATTTCAAGTAAACTTTTTTCAATTGTACAGTACTTATTAACGATTTTGCATTGTAAAAACTACTGCCTTAGTAAAATGCTGCTACCACTTTCTAGCTAGTATGTAGAAAAATATATGAAATTTTGTGAAGAAAAATAGGCTTTTTAGTATTAGCAGGAGAGAGTAATTAACTACAACTGTATATATATATATTGTTGCTATTGGCAAAAAACATAAAAAAATATGATTTTAAGGAAATGGAGGACAAATTCCTGGATGCCTCACTCATGTCCAGCTTTATAAGACTTCCTGCCAGCTGCAAGAACTCTGTCTGGCAAATGCTGGAAACAGCTGATGGGGTCCGTAATCGGAACAGTACTTACCAAGGTTAAAAACTCTTTGCTTAATGGATTTTTACTGGAATGCAATGGAAGAGCCTAGATTTTGGTGCATCCCTCATTATAAAGGACACTAAAACTAACTTTTCCCCCGAATGTTGGTGATATCATGCACAGTGGTCAGGATACAGTAAGCCTAGAACTAAGCAGAACATGTGGTACAGTGGGGGAAGAGGTGGCTGGTTACTTTTAATGCATCCAAAACCAAGCTCCTATCTACATCATCAATGCTCTGATCCCCATCTGGCATCAATTGAAATGGATGACTCTCATCTAGAGGAGGCTCCATGTTTTGATAAGCTTCTGGGATTGACCTTTACTCTTGACCTGAAATGGAACACATACATCAAGTCTGATGCCAAGGTCGCTGGAAAAATGGTAGGATCCTTCTACCACTCCAAAAGATATCTCACTGCTGATGCAATTCTCTATCTATATAAAAGCCAAGTACGTCCAAGGATGGAGTACTGTTGCCACATCTGGGCAGGAGCTGCTAAAAACAGCCTATCCTGCCTTGACAGAGTACAAAATAGACTTTGTGGCTTAGTGGGGGATGCCCTTTTCTCTTCCCTGCAACCTCTCTCCCACAGAAGAGACGTTGCAACCCTGTCTTTGTTTTATCGTTATTTCCATGGCAAGTGCTCGTCTGAACTCCAATCCCTGGTCCCCCCTCGCCAATCTTTCACGATAAACACCCGTCTAGTTGAAACCACTGCCTAAAATTTTCCCCACTCTTTAACTGTGTCAAAAGCAAAACGTAGATTCCATGAACAAAGCTTCTTTCTTAGAAGTGCATGCCAGTGGAACTCTCTTCCGTCTGCCTGTTTCCCACCTTACTACAACTTGGATGTCTTCAAGTCCAACATAAACAAATTCCTGATAAACCGCCCCCTTAAGTAAGACACTTTATCAAATCTCTAATACTAACAATTACTACGATACTATCCCATTGATTACTGTACATGCAATAACCCTTATCCCTGAGTGACTTACGGGCCTTGATAAGTGGTGACTTCCATATAAAAAAAAAAGTGTAATCCAAGAATTTGGCAACTGTTTAACTAACTCTC
Source organism: Euprymna scolopes (assembly GCF_053919585.1). Classification (NCBI taxonomy): domain Eukaryota; kingdom Metazoa; phylum Mollusca; class Cephalopoda; order Sepiida; family Sepiolidae; genus Euprymna; species Euprymna scolopes. The sequence continues at coordinate 125,299,433 of NC_136491.1, forward strand.
TCTCCATCTGTATGCAGCTAGTTGTGAAGGCTTGGTTACAGATTGTGAAATTTTGTGTTGAAGCAGGTTGACTACAACGCATCATCGGCACATGATAATCTACCTTACAAATTGTTTTTGAGATTATTGCATATTTTTCTACTACTTCAGATGGATGTGTTCAACAATTGGTTTGACCAGAATTCCATCTTGAGTCATGTCACCAAGAGAGTGATCAATATTACTAGAGAAATGAAACTGGTATGGTGGGGAGAAACTAAATGATTACAGGTCCATAATCTGCTAAACAGTTAATGGCTTGGGCCAATATCCAATCAAATCAGTTGCAGGGTATTATTGGAGAGCTGATTGAGCCTGAACAGAACTACATTGTGAAGGGGAGATCGATTAAGAATAACTTGCATGTTTCTAGAGATAGAAAACGATGTGGAGGCCATGCTGATCAACTTAGATCAATCCAATGCTTTCGACAGGAACAAGCATTGCTTCTTAGTCTCTGTTTCAGAAACCACCAGTTTTAAACTAGACTTTTGCAATTTGTGTTTCTGCTCGACAGCAGTGGTGTAGGTAAATGGAAAGCATTTGCGATCTTTTAGTATCTCCTGATCATTGTTGTTCACTGTTGATGCTGTTCTACGTCCTTGTGTTGGAGTTAAGAAATGGGGCAACTAGTTTAGTTCTATGTGGAATCACTTTTGCAGGATGCGAGCCAAGGTATCTATGTTCACCAATGACATCATGATTTCTGCATCATGCTTCTGCGGCATCTGGACAGTGGTGCTCACACATTACAAAATGATCACTATGGTCAAAATCAACTGGCGCATGTCAATCAACTTGTGGTTGGTTGCCTAGAGTGGGTCTATATTTAATGTTTGTACAAGGAAGTCTTAGGGATGCCCCACTTGATATATCATCAAGATGTCCAGAGACTGGTTTTCCTGAGTTAAACTTTGACAGAGGAATCTGTGTAGGACCTTGTGATCGAGAGTGGCTTTCAAACCTTCAATCCAATATATGCTGTGATACTATAAAGTGGCCCTGGGGTGGATTTGAGCCACTAAGTGCCGAGAGGGGGGAGGGAATAGACAAAGGAAGAGGAAATAGCTTAGAATAAACAAAGAAATCGGAAATATCTTACAATCAACAATAGATAGGAAATAGCAAACAATAACAATAGAAACCTACTGATAAAACAGGGAAGGGCAGCTTCCTGTAGCCAGGGTGGGGTGGGCGACCTGAGAGACAAAGAGGAGACAGTCAGTTGAGATCTAGATGCGCTAGAGAGCAGATGGAAGTTGGACAGTGACAGTTGAGATCTAGATGCGCTAGGCGATGGATGGGAGTTGATAACAACTACAGTTGAATAGTTACAGAGTTGACTGTGAAATAGAGTCGTAGACAATTTTAGAGTTGACTGTGAAACAGAGATAGACGAATGTAACATCAATAGAATGGGGAGAAGACACATACACACTCACAAGTCCAACAGTCAATTTATATGTGAACATTGGCGTTTGCGTTTTTCCTTTCTTTGTTCATATTTCTATTTTGTGAACCGCATGTGTTCTCATCGACAGTCACCAACGAGAAAAGGACGATCTGGCCATAAGAGGAATAGCAGAATAGTCGAACGAAAAATCCACGGTACACAATGTTGGGAGTCGGCGATCTCTCAAGGGAGCCACACGTGAGGTTACAATGCTACCATATAAAACGAATGTAAACTGAATATGATGATAATGTTCTCAATTCTTTGGTCAAGGGTCATTGTAAGCCAAGGGGAAAATTGCAGTTCTTCAGAAAGTGCTGAGGTGCATTCAAAAACTTCCTTGGTTCAGTGATTTTTCTTGATCTTTTAGAAAAGGTTATCCACAGGGGTTTAGTGAGGGGTCCATCTTTTGATTCAGTTGTTGGATTATAGATCTGCTCCAAATGGAGTTGGGTGCACAATAGGACCTCTCCCTGACTTGGCAATTGATCTGGAATGTGTCACCTCTCAATGACATGCAAGCCAATTCTGAGATGGAGAGCTCATCCAAATGTTCTCGCTGCAAAATGCTGGGAGATGACCCCCCCCCCCAATCAGGTTTTCTTCGGATTCCATGAACTCAAAACAATTCTGGGTGTATGTCAACAAGGTAATGATTCTTATTAATCTTGAACATCCTCTGTGACTAGACTATGTAATCAACACCATCAGGTTGCCATAGGACGAATGGTGGTGTTGACACTGTGTCTGGGAAGAATGTGAGGAATTAAATTTTTCTCTGATCAGGATCTGATTGCATTGTTCAAGTATCAGATGTGATAGAGATTACATTCCTCAGGATTAAAAAAAAACTTGGATAAAAGTAATGAGCTGATATGTACAAAAAAGGAGTCCAGTATGAGTATGTGCTCCCTGAGCATGGTGCACATGGTTCCTGGTCCTCTCTTCAGGTAAGTTCACATCTTAGCTGGCAGAGTGAATGAGTTCTGTTCCCATCTTTATTCCAAGATGCCCCCCCACCACATCTACTCTTATTTTTGCTCTTGGCCTCCACCAAATTGTATTGATCTTAAAAGAACAACCCCGCTTTATCTACCACCTTGATCCCACTCCCATTTAGAGATTGAATTGCTTATTTTTGGATCTGAACAGATCGGAAAACAATGTACAGTGTCTATTATTTAGAAAGGGTTGGGAGATTCTTACTAATGTGTTTTTGTCCCTCTCCCCACTGAAAATGAATTTGTATATAATTATGTTTATGAAAAAAATTCTTAATTTTTCAAATAAATTTGGGAATATTTTTTTAAGTAGAACCACCCCCTAGAATAAATGTGGTATTGTGGTGACTGTGATAATTTTAGCAAAGAGAAGGATAGTCATTTTTATTACTTTACACCAAGGTTGATCAACGACCCCTGTTTATCCTACACTTTTGATGGCCTTGTGCCTAACTTGTTCTAAATGTAAATTCCTTACATTTAATTTGCAAATAAATAATGCTTCATATTTTCTGTCCTAGGTGGTCAATAAAGAAGAAATCCTTCTAGACTAAGGCAATTTAGATTTTTGTTCCAATCCAGTCCCCGTTTTGGAGGAGCTGATTCTTCCTCACATAATAAACAAAAAACACATTATATGTTTAACTCTGTCCTCGTAGTTAGGACAGTAAATAGAAACAGTGTCAAGTGTTTTCATTTTCAACAACTAACTCCCCCTTCTTCTGTCAACGTCCTTCCTGGTCTTTTCTCACCGAACACGGTGAACACCAGGAAGACGATTATCACGTGGCACTGTTTTATTATAAGAGACCCGCGCGCACCCACCACACAGTCAGCGAAGTGAAGTGGTCGTAGTATCGGGATGTCTTAAAGCAACCGTTGTGTTTGTATGAACGGTTTTAAATACGCGACAAAACAATAACAAAACAAATGGCTTTATCAACTAGCTTTCTTCTTCTGCTTGTCGTATCAGCATGCCTCCTCGGCCCGATCCAGGCCCAGTCATCGGGAAAGCAACAACAACCGAACGTCGTTTTTATTCTTGCTGACGATTATGGATTCCACGACATAGGTTACCATCAGTCCGAGATTCGGACGCCGAACTTGGACCGGCTCGCGGCTCAAGGAGTGAAACTTGAGAATTATTACGTCCAACCGATATGTACGCCGACCCGAAGTCAGCTGATGTCAGGCCGTTACCAAGTAAGAATAAACTTTGCTCTTTCTTTAGATAAATCTTTCTAGACTGAGGCAAACTTAATTTAGTGCTTGTGCAGATTGGTGATTTTTTTTAAACCAACGCATTTCAGGTGAAAACATTATTACGTTATGTGTATTGTCGAAAGATTACGAAAGATCCACTCCAATAGAAAAATAATTTCAAGTAAACATAGAATTTCTTGAATCATCGAGTTTTATCGTATGTTGCAATGTGGAACAGTTGTGCGCGTGCGGCCAATTCAGTATGACAAACTGACTTATTTCCCTGGACTTAAATTTTAAAACAAAGTCTGAACGTAATTATGGATGATTTTTTTGTTAAAAATACATCTAGTACATAATTTTTGGAAATTTCCCCCACATTAAAACCAGACATTGTATATAACTCTGGCCTCGTATTTATTATTCATGTAGAAAGAAAAGTAATTTTCAAGGGTTAAATTTAAGTTTCCTATAATATCTAAATTCGGAATTTTGACCGGTGTTAACTGAAAAAATACTCCGTTCTATTTTTGACCCTCCTCTTTTTTTGGTATTATTTTACTTTAAGACCCGTCTCACGTTCGTATAGAACAAAATATTTTTTTTTTGTAGATTTCGGTGTGCTAAACACGAATCTGCAAACCGTTTCCGTCGCAAAAAAAAATAGTTTTCATGATAGGAAGAAATTACTTTTTCGAAAAGTGGATCACTTTTCCATGTAAATTTAACTTAAAATGGGCATCATCCAGTCCACTTCCTGGCCACCTGAGAGAGGGGGCATTTATTGTGTGTTTATTGGCTAAAAAGTTTTTTGTTTGATTTCTTTTGCATGGTATTAACCCCTGAACTCGGGGACTATTTTCCATTTCACAGCCTAGTCTCCGTTTACGCTACGCACGAGCATAAACGAAAGCTGTTAAATGTGTACTCGCGTCACAGTGTAGTATGGCGAAAATTTAAAATTAGATGAAAAACAAGTAGTTTTCCAAATATTAAGCCATGTAGTTCTGTTATCACGGGTGGCCATTTTTTCACTAACAACCCAGTAGGATTTATTTTTTGTTTTTCATATGAACACTTTTAATTAGTTTTCCCCTCTCCACGAGCAATCCTTTTCCTAATTTAAAAACTTTTTTATTTACCAATGAAATTGAACTTTATTTTTTCACACATGCACACACACACACAAAATTAATATTTAAAAAAAAAAAAAAAAAATGCATACACAAACACACAGACAACTGTTTATTAATTGTAAATATGGTTTTGATTCTTAAACGCTGGGCCGGGGATTTATTAGTTAGTTTAAGATCCATAGAGTGAATGAGGTATTTTGGTAAATGTTGCCAGTCAAGAGTAAGACTCCAAAGTCTACATTTATTACTTTTTAATCACTTTAGTCACAAAGACCCTGAACCCTTCCCCTCCCCAATTTCTTGTAGGGCCTTGTGGCGTGCCTAATTTTGTTGTTCAAAAATCTTTTGTTTTTTTACTTAATTGTATTTTCAAAATTTTTAAAAAGCAATAAAATATATAAACAAGATCAAAGTGTAGTATCTGTTCTTCATTGCTGCACTTCTATTTCTTGTTCTCTTTCGGTGGAGGAGAAATCCTTCACGACTGAGACAATTTTTATTTTTGTACCTTTTCTCCACGTTAAAAAACGACCCTGGTGTCTAACTCTGTCCCGTGGGGAGGCATAGTAAATAGGTACAGTTTAGAAGTAAAATCGCAAGAAATCGTACATTTTTTATTTTCTTAGTTTAAAAACAATCTACTTGAACGAAAATGTCATTTTTGGAATATGACATTTCCGTTCTGTAATTAGTATGTACACAATACAGACGTTTCTATATTTTCTTTACTTTTAATTTTCGCCATAAATGTCAATTTAAATAAGTAACAAAGTGTGCGTTAATTTCACGTTAAATTTATATAGAAAAGTGCCTCCTCACCCCCAATTTAAAATATTTATTTTTGAATTTCTTTTTTGCGGATATTTTTTCCAGACTGTTTGCACATAAGCATCTATCAGTTAAGTCCAAAAGAACGCAAAGTTAAGATATCGGAAGTGGACTCGGTTTACCTAAATATGGAATGGAAGTCAGTGAACATGAAACGAAATACGAAACCGTATGAAAATAATTTATTTCAAAAAAATATTTTAGTTTTAACATTTCTTGTGCTACCATGAAACAATAAAAAATAATAGACTTTAATTTTTTACATTTCTATAGATTTTTTTTTGTTTTAACGCTTGTGTTCTCTCTCTCACACACACATACACACACACACACACACACACACACACACACGCAACTAATGATGAATTTAATTATTTACATTTCTATAAATGATGCCTTTTTGAAATAGTATATTTGTTTTTTCACAAGTTTTATCACAGAATTTTGTCATAAATAATGTATTAAAGATTTTTTTATTAACATTTCTTGAGTTATAAAAAAAAAACTTTTTTGAAAAATTTGTATAAAAAACTGAAACAGTTTAATCAAGACGTTAAAAAAATGTCCCGGAAAAGAAAAAAAATTCGCTTAATTTGATCGAGTAGTTTTTTTTTCTTTTTACAACGAAAAAAACAGGTTTTTATAACAGCGCGCCCAAGATAGACACGGCATGGGAGATAACTCGGTCTAAAGCGCCGACACACCCCTTCTCAAATTAAATAGTAGCTTTTGTTTCATAAAAATCAAAACATGTCTACCTTTTGATCAGTATCATAGCAAAAAACAAAAAAAAAAAAAAAAAAAAAAAGAACTACTCGATCAAATTAAGTGAAATTTTGGGTTTGTATTACTATACACATAGATTCGAAAAAGTTGTCAAAAATATATGACAAATAAATGTTATCAAAGGCAAGATAAGTTACTTTTCTACCTAACTGGATACTTTTTAGTGTTTTTATTTATTGTAACACGTTTATTCAGCTCGAAAAACATACAGTGTTTATCGATGTAATATGTATTGGAAAATTCAAAATGGCGCCCGACTCTCTCTTTGACACGGTAAGTTTTGGAAAATGAGTTAAAAATAAAAAAGCTATACAAAATATTGTTATTAACTCGCTGTTACCGTGACATAGGCTGACATATATTCGGTGTGTTTCTAACAGTATTTTGTACAGTTTTTTATTTTTAACACTTTTTCCCCCAAATTTACCGTGTTTAACAAAGAGTCGGGCGCGGGCGCCATTTAAAATTTTCCAATACATTGGTAAACACTGTTTTTCGAGCTAAATAAACATGTTACATTGAATAAAATCACTATAAAAAGTATCCAGTTAGGTAGAAAAGTAATTTTGCCTTTGATTACATTTATTTGTTTGTTATTTTATTTTATTTTTTTGTTTTTTTTTGGGTTTTTTTTTTTGCAACTTTTTCGAATCTTTGTATAGTAATACAAACCCGAAATGTTTTTTTTTCAGAGAACTACATTCTTAACGGATACGTACAATATAACATTTTTTTTTCGATATTTTCATTTTTTAATGTCTTAATTAAACTGTACAAGTGCCAAAAATGTTTCTTAAAATGGACAAATTGGAATTTTGTCATAAGTTTTGGTTTCATAATTCAATTGAAGGTAACTGCTTTGTTTTATGATACATTATTTATGGCAAAAAATATGTGATAAAATTTGTGAAGATTTTAAATTATTTCCACAAGAATATATTTTAAATATTTAGAAAATTATCTATAGAAATATAAACTGGGAAAATTTAAATTAGTTTTTTGAAATATAATATTTCCAAATAATATATTTTAAATATTAAAAAAAATGTAAAAAAATAAAAGTTAATTATTTTCTTTTTTTTTTTTTTGCTTCATAATAAAACAAGAAGTAGTTGCATATGGTTTCGTTTTTCGTTTAATGCTTATTGACTTACCATTCCATATTTAGATAAAGCGAGTTCACTTCCGGTGTCTTAATTTTGCGTACTGACTTTTTGGACATAACCCATTTATCATCTAAATCTGATCACCATCCTATTCCATCTTAAAATCATTGTTTGCAGATATTTTTCCGAGTTGGCAGCCATCAATCCAGAGTTCCTCATTTTGGAAAGCTTGTTCCTCTCAAAATAGAACACCGTGATTGGAATGCCAGCTTTTAAAAAGTTTTATTTAAGAGTTTTATTAATTTTCTGTAAATAAAACACACTCTACATAAAAAATAAATCTTGGTCGAGGGTAAATAATATAACTCATTATTATTATTTTTTAAAATAAAAATATAAATCCAAAGTTTCGTTTAAATAGTTTTATTAAAAAGTTTGTTAAATATAAAAAAAACGTGTAGTGACCAGCTAAATCAAGTCGCTCATTTCTACTAGTGCATAGAGACGTAACTGTAACACGTCCCTTTTGCACACAAATTCATGGGACTATGTTTTTGTCTACTCGTGTATGTAGACAGTGAAAGGGTTGGAACATTCTAGAAAGCCTGTATAAAAGCGGCAACGTGCCAAAAAACAGACTGGTCTAGATAGGGTTTCCACAAGTCACTGTCATCACTGCCACCCGTAACTATCACTCTGTGTTTAACTCCATCCAAAGGCTGTTAAAACTACACCACTGAAAATACTGAGTTCTAACTGCAATGGATAAATTACTCAATCTTTTTCAATGAAGCTCACGCAAAGAACAAAGACGGATATTTTCCCCCGCAAAACTCTTACCTTTCTGGTATACTTTCATTTGCGGGGTTTCTGCATAAAATATGTGGACAATAATGATTTCCTCAGCTGCGAAGGATTTACTCACAAAAGACTTCCAGCAATTCCTTTACAATTACACAAATATTCTGTTTTTTTTCGCTTGGATTGTAATTCTGAACTTTCATCTTATAAAAATGCACATTTCCCAGCTTTATTCATGGACTTTAATCTTTTTAATTTCATGCTTATGGGGAGATTTCAAGCATAACTTGCATATCCCCCATACACAAAAATAAACTCTTTTTGGTTAAATAAAATTTATTTTAAGTTTTAGAATGTGATCCTGAGTTGTTGCTATTTACTGATGCCTTTTTGTTTTTTGACCTATGCTCCTGTCACCATCATGGATTCGGAGACCGATCAATGCTCCTTCTCCCTACGAACACACTTGTGGTCGCAAAAATCCGCAAAATAATTGCGAATGTATGTGTGCAAAGATCAAAGTCAAAATGGTATTGACCAAAATCTTTCCTTTTGTTTCTTCTTTGTAGTGAAGTCGGTTGGGGTCCTTATTCCCTATTTCGTCCTTTCTTTGTTATCAAGAGTCATTGCTATTTTTAGTTATGGCAAAGTGTTGCTTACGTGTTTGTCTGCTGACAGGCTTGTTTATGGCTGTTGTAAAGAAATGGACACAGTAAAACTGATATCGTGACAAGGACATTGGAAAAATTCCAATTTTGTTAAAATTGTTTTTTCTTTTTTATATAAAAATAAAATTACTTTAACAATTTACATACTTTTTTGGTGTACAATATTTTCTTTTTGTTACAGGTACACCATACAGATGTTTCTTTAGTTTTTTTTTTTTTATATTACAAGAATTCTGGACGAGCAGTTTTAAAACAATTTATGGTATTTCTACTATAGAATTTTAACCAAACTGATGTTTTTTTTTCACCCCAAATCCAAACTAATCATAACTTAAGTTTTAAGTTTACGTTGGCAAAAATGGGTTGCAGTTGTTTCAAATTAAGAGAGAAAGAAAGTGATTATTAACATTGCTACCTCCAATCTGCAAACATAACAGTATATTTTGTTTTCAGTTATTTTATTATATATTCAGGCTCCATGCCAGTACATAGAAATTATGTAAACTAGTATTAATTTTGAGAGTGCTTCATTAAGTACATGTCAGGACAGCCTGGAAGCTAACGGTGATGAACTTAGTGCACCTGATGTGATTAATGTGAAGGTTCAGAGGGTCAGCTCCCTAGACAAAACGTACTAGAAGCAGGTGTTGAATTAGTTGATAGAAATTAGATCACATGTTCAAGGATTGGAACAGAATTTTGATGCAGTTCGCGTCAGGGAGGCCGAGAAACAAAACATACTTACACAATGTAGGCATCTAAATGCATCTCTTTGAGAGTCTGCATAACATGAAATTGGAATCATATTTTAGCCGTAATTGCTGAGAATAGTTTACTTTATTAAGTTATAATTCTCGTTACATTGAAGTGGTTAGCCCCCAGAATAGCTACCAAATTTTATTGATTAGTTTTGTCTGATTTTACCTGCATTGAAATGTTAGAAATCGCTGTGTCAGGTTACAAGATGTCTTGCCTCTTTGCACTAATTATAACAAGGGATTGAGCACAGGACTTTTGTCATCTTTTTTGAACACCTTGAGGTGGAAATTGAGTGTTCAAGGAGTCAACAGTCCTGGATATAACCTTAAACTATATCCGATGGTGAGGCCCCAGCTTGCGGGCTTTGGGGAGTGTGGAGCCACCCTTTAATTGCCATTGCTCCCAGGTCCACTCTGGCCTGGAGTGGTAGTACCTGTTAGGGTCTCAACTATGAGTTAAATAAAAACTGACTTAAAAAAAAAACAAATATACTCTATTAAAAAATTGTTCTTCAAAATCACTGGATTCGGCATTAAATAACCTGAAAAGGGTTGATATGCCGTAAAACAAAAACAAACAAACAAATCAAGGAGTCAACAAAATGCGAGCTAAGGTGAACCTTGCATAAATCCTCCTTCAAATTTAAGTCTTTATGCCCTGCTTTAGTCATTAAAGATACTACGACACCTAACAGCCACGGCTTATTTAATGCAATGCTTTGCAATTTATACACCGACCAAGAACTTTTAACAAAGTAAGTGTTGTTTGATGTTGCGATTTGGCAAAACTTCTGTGAGAAGGTTAATTAATTCACTGCATTATTGTCTGATGTTTGTGGATTTCTTCTTTTTAATTATTATTTAAAAAAATTTTTTTTTTTTCAAACACTAATTTGTTTTCTTGTTTTTTTGCAGATTAATCCACTGTGACGAAATTAGAAAAAATTAATTGATAAAATTTGGTAGCTATTTTTGGAGCTAAACGTTTTAATCTAACCATAACTTCTGTAAAAAATTTTTGTATCATTTGATTTCTTAGAAAAACTGATTTCAAAAACGTTAACACGAGTTATCTCCCCATTGTGTATTGAACCAAAATTGCAAAGCCATTTGTGCTATTTCCTGGTTGGAACAGGAAAAATAATCTTAAAAAACCGGAAAATGGATAATGTAAAAAAAAAAAAAAAAATACTGGAATGAAACCAAATAAAAAAATATTTGTGCTTCTTGACATAACACTCCCGTTAAATTCTAATTTTAGGAAATATTTACTTGTTATAGTGATCAACATATCCTATGAATCTGAAAATTCTATTGTTGGCATTGGTATGCCTGATATTTTTCTAGTCAGAATTATTTCTAGAAAAACATCAAGTACTTACAAAAGGTTGCCAACATTCTAAGTTAAAGTGATTTTTATGGAATGAATTAGATTTGAATTTGGGATATCCAGGTTGTCAGTCCGTGTTGTTAACCACTGAACCACTGTTATCTTCACTTTTTTTTATTTTTCTTGTTATCATGAAAAAAAAACAAACAAAAAAAACAAAAAAGCTAACCACTTGAATACAACCAGAAAACAATCCAGGAGTTTTTTTTTTTTTTTTCTTTGGTAAATTGTAAAATAGTTTTTGAGTTATAAACGTTTCCCGTTTATATAATACTAGCGGTGCAGTGAGGTGTGTGTGTGTGTGTGGGGGGTTTAAATCAAAACAATAATAAAATAATAAGCAAACGAAAAAAATGACATAAATAACCCTGTTTAAGAAATCGGAAAAACAAAAACAAAAAAAAAAGACTGAACATGATGGAAAAATAAAAAAATAGGGAAAATAAAGAATAAATGAACAAAAAATGGCATAAATAACCCTGTTTAAATATTTAAACTTCAAAAGCGAAAAAAAATGTCTGATATGTCGGTGCAAACCTGCAACCTTAAGACAACGATGCTGTCACTATAAACACTGGTCTGCGATCGCATCAGCAAAGTAACGTCATTTTTTAAATTTTTTCTATTTAAACTAATTCAAGAAAGAACGTTTTTTGCGCATGCGTGTTTAGCTAAATTGTCATGAAAGTATGATTTCTTGGTCATTTCTATAGGAAATAATTGACCTTTTTTTTTCTTTCTAATTTTCACATATTCGATCAAGACATCGCCCTTTCAGATGGTACCGTTTTCGATCCGATCCGATGCCGCTAAGAAAAGTTTACAACAGACATACAAACATAGATACATATATGCATTTATACTGAAAGGTGAGATTCATATAATAGACTAGCAGGGATGCCCAGCATTGCCTGGGTGTTTATCGGTGTATGTAGGGAAAATAAAGTTTTGGTAGGTAGGTAGGCTCGAATCTGAATTCTTGAGGTGAAGGTGGAAAAGAAAGTGATAGCCTGATAACTTACCGCGACGCTATGAGGGCAGTGGAAGTGAGAATGGTTGAAATTAAACGATTAAAAAGTTTAGTGAATGAATTCGCACAAGTGCATAAATTTAATGAGTTCAAACATCACACCATAGGAGAATAAAATCCCATACTTAACTTTGGCTGCAAGCCAGTTTTTTTGTTTTGTTTCCACAAGATGTTGGGGGAAAACCAGCTTCTCATAAAAAGGGGAGTGTCCAAATGAATAGCAATTGTCTGATATGATGGGTTTTCCCAGCATTGATCAAAGCTCATTGCTTTTCTGGACATCTCTGGCACTCGTGCCAGGGAGCTCATTTGCCACATATTCAATTTCGCTTTTTTATACAGAAAAGCCAAACAAACACATGGAGAGAAAGAAATATCGTGAAAATAGCATGTAAAAGTCGCTCAAATAGAAGATAGACGACCTCCTTTTGTAAATCGGAGATATTATAATCTAAGGAGTATATAAAAAGTTGTAAGAAATAGTGACCCCCCCCTCTAAAGTTACATTTAAATAACAATTTTCCATTGTGCAGAGTTTCTTTTTACCTTCTCGATTTGAAGTTAATTTTTTAAATTGAAACTAGGAGACTTCAATTAAAAGTCAAATATGAACAAGTAAAGTTATAGAGGAATAAAAGGCGAATCAAATGAGGTATATGTTGTTTAAACAGTTACATTAAATTTAGTTTAAATTTTCAGTTTTTGAAAAAATGACAAGTGTTTATTTTCTTTTTGGAGCCACTAATATATATATATATATATTTTTCTTTTGAAATTTAAAAAAAAAAAACTTTAAACGTATTTTCAACGTAATTCGATATAATTAAACAAAATTTTAAGTTTTTAACCGATACCAATATAAATTTTAAGGTTTTTATATATAAAAAATAAATTTTTTTATATATAAAAAAAAATTAGATTTTTAAATTAAATTGGTTTCAAATTAAAATCGATTTATATATTAGAAAAAAATTTTTTATATATAAAATACATTTTCAATCGAAATTAGATTTTAAATTTAAATAATTCAAATTTTAAAGTTAATGAAATCATCACCATCCGATAAAAATACGGGGGGGGGGTTAACAAAACGAGAGATAAACGTGAACTCGTGAGGTATATATATTTCACACTTCCGGTTATAAAATAGATGAATATTGGCTGAAGAGAGCTTGATAAGGATATCTTAATTATTGGGCTTGAAACCGACGGTACTAATGACTTGTCTCATCTAACAACTTTCTGTATACAAAATATAAATACGCTCTTATATTTTGGATTTTCCTTTTAATTGAGCACTCTGCTGGATTTCTTTTTCCCAAAAAACTAATTATATATATATATATATATATGATGCAGAGAATAGGAAAGAGGGAAAATGTAAAAATGCCACTGTTCATGTGCGTTGTTAAAAAACGAGGTTATAATGGTGTTATATGGTGAGGCTACTTTTATTATGCATTATACAGTGCATTATAAAAGTAGCTTCATCATAGGAGAGGAGGAGGAGGAGAAAGAGAGAGAGAGAGCAGACAGGGAAAGAAAGAGATAGAGAGGGAGGTTTAAAGAAAGATGTTACAAACACTATTTTGTTGTTCATAGCCAATGCAACGCCAGGTAGCCATGATAGTAAAATATTAAAAAGAAAAAAAATTTATACAGAATGGGAAAGAGAAGATAGTTAACCTGATATCTAATTTTTTTTTTTAATTTCCTATTTTGATGATTGCACCATCTGTTGTCCAAGCCTGGCTACTTAACAAAATGCTGAACCTTTATTCTCAGAAATAAAGTTTGTAAATAGCAAAACATTTAAAACTGAATGAAATTTAAACCATGCTGATTTATATAATGCAGTATCATAGAACCCCGACATACAACACCGGTATAACTTTGCCTTGTAATAAGACACAGAAACATACCTCATAAAAAAAAAAAGATTAGGAAGGTGCAGCTGAGTCATCTAATTAAATATTCACAATAACTTATGACTATAGACCAATCAATGAAATTACTGACAATGCTTTCTGAACTGGCAGAAGTTTTAAATAGTAACAGCTTGTGAATAAAGTGATATTTGGTTTATTTTATTTATTTATTTTTAAATAAAAGCCCATCCCCCCCCCGTCAATTCCTACCTTTGATACAGAGATTTCAGATTACTTGAAACCAGACTGGAAAAAAAAACAAACAAACAAACTTTTAAAACACAGTTAAAACTGATTTGTTCAACGTACAGCTGTATGTTGGACGGATTTTAGCTGACCTCTGATTCCGACAGCTAGACACTAAATAAGCAAGATTCCTAGATTTTCAATTTCTTAATACCGTTTAAACTTAAGTCTTCAATTTTAGACATTTTCTATAATCAGTCATGTAATGTATTTTCATGACAACTGGAATAAGGATTCTAGACATAAGGTTCAGTAACCTCATATCTTTAGTTTAATCTTTGTAGTGGGACTTAAATGTGGTATAAAACTGTTCTATTCAAGGAATTAATTTTACCTGTCCTGGGACGAGTAATCTTCTAGTTATCTATCTATCTATCTATCTCTCTCTCTCTCTCTCTCTCTATATATATATATATATATATATATATATATATATATATATAAAGTAACCTTGTCTATCTGTCTGAGGAACAGTCCCTATTAAACTCCTTTGTCAATTTTTGGTCTACAGACTTGAAACTTAATATATGGGGGGGGGGGCTTGGACCTGTGAATCAAATTTATCAAAAATATCTGCTCAGCGGTCAAAATTTAAAAAAAAAAAAAATTAGAACTTGGCAGGCATAAGTCGACTTAAAGTGCACATTAGCACATTAAAGTTAATTGATTTTTAACTATTTCTTATTCATCTAATCAATAATGATTAAGGTTGGAGCGCTAAATGTTTTGGTTTTGCTGATGGCATCCAAGTCATTTTTTTTTACTTTTGAAATAACTATTATATATTGGGTACAATATAATAATCAATAGAGAATTAGCTCTATAATAAGAAATACAAAATCTGCATAAATTAAAATATCATATTTAAGCATATTTTATGACTGGGCAATGCCAGGTGGTTATTACTATGTATTAGGTACTGAATGATAATGAATAGAGGATTTAATTTTTTTTTTTTTACTTGGGAGTCACCACTTATCAAGGCCAGAAGGCCGCTCAAGGATAAAGGTTAATGAATGTAAGATCGTAGTGTAGTAATTGTTAATGGTGTAAATTGGGTAGAATTTGTTTACGGCTCAACAAGAACTTGTTTACGTTGGATTTGAAGACTACCATTATTTCTATAATAAATACGAAATCTGTATAAGTTAAAATATCATATTTAAGCGCATTTTATGATCAGGCAACGCCAGGTGGTATGCTAGTATTTAAAATATAATCATTCATTTAACTCCTAGCTATCATCAAAATATAATCATTCATTTAACTCCTGGCTATCACCATGAGGGAGTATAAATATAAAAAGAATTCTTGTCACATGTGTTTTGAATGTATTCCCTCACAAGCAAGTCTTGTTGAACTTGGGTGTGTTTATCTCAAACTGGGGAATCCATACAGAATTTTTAATGGAACTCTTTATTTAATCTACAGAGGTAGTTTGTTCTCGTTCCATCAACCATGACTGAGTAGAATTATTATTTACCTCCTCTATAGGAAGTTAGACACATGTTTGGATGAGGGTTGGAAAAGCCAATGCACTAGATGAAGTGCACCCTGGCTCACAAAAAATGCTTGAGCAGACCCATTGATATTTCTCTGTATGGATCTGTCAGGTGATAAGCAGCAAACTAATCTCTTCTCAAAGAGAAGTAAAACTTTGGTGATGGATCTTGTAGGATTGAACATTGTTGATTTTAAAATGAAGTATTGGAACAGATACTACAATACTCGAAAGGAGAAAGTATAGTAGGAAGAAACAAATATATCTACTCTTATAAAATTGTATTGTATATGTAGAAGCCTAAGCAAAGACAAATTTAGATATATTTTATTTATAAGGATAGATGCTATTAGAAAATAATAAATTTAACTAATTCTTATAATGTAAGAAATTAATACATTTTTTTTTTCATATTACAATTCAATTTTAACGTGAAACAATGCATATTGTTTGAATATTTATAACTATTAAATTCTAGAATATTCCAGTAATGTTACCAGTAACTATAGTTAACTCTAAAATCCATTGTTAGAACGTCCTGCAATTCGTATTTTTTACGAGAAAGTTTGGTACTTGTACAGTTTAATGAAGACATTTAAAAATGAAAACATTGAAAAAAGGTTATATTGTATGTATCCATTATGGAATGAAGTTCTCCGAAAAAAAATTTCACTTAATTTCATCAAGTAGTTTTTTTTTTTTTTTTTTTACAATGAAAAAACAATTTGTTATGATACCGAGCAAAAGATTCGATTTTTAGGAAGAAAAGCTACTAATAAAGATGGGAAGGGGTGTCAGCGTTTTACATGGAGTTATCTCCCAGTCTCATGTTAAAAATTTCCATAATGGCTGACTTCAATGCGCTCTCATAAAAACGTGTTTTTCTGCTGTAAAAAACTAAAAAAACTACTCGATCAAATTAAATGAAATTTTTTTTTCTGGAGATCTTCAGTCCAAAACGGATACATACAATATAACCTTTTTTGGATATCTTCATTTTTTAATGTCTTGATTAAACTGTACAAGTACCGAAAGTTCTAATAATGCCAAAAGGTAAAGAAATATCTATTCCACAAAAACAACTCATTATTTCTTTTTGGAAAGATGGAAAAATGTTGCAGAACAATTTCTTAAAACCTGAATGTTCCTTTTACTACAATTGCTTCGTTCATTTTGAAGTTTAAAACTCGTAACAGCATTAGAAACTAAAGATAAACAGGTGCTCCAAAAAAAAAAAAAAATTTCTTCAAGATCAGCAATGATATTAGGTTGACAGATTGAGCAAAATCCACCAGTTATCAAACAAGAGCCGCAGGAACATCTGCGTGCATCAGGCATTAAAAGTATTCAAGCATGCAATAAGTAATGAACTATACAGGAACAGTTTAAAATTAAGGACCCCGAAGAAAAATTCTTGAAATGACAGATACGCTAGGCTAAAATTCATTCCAGATCATAAGGATGAAGAATATTTGTATTGGGAAAAAGTACTATGTGTAGATGAAACTAAAATAGATTTGCGTTTCTGAATTTTTGAGATGAGGATTGGTTATATGTATTATTATTCATCGGACTACTGTTCTCATCTTGAGTGTGATTTTCACAACGTTTCGGTCGATATATCCTCCGATCTTCTTCAGCTGCTGTTGAGAAACTTTGGCTATCTTTTTTTTTTTTTTTTTTTTTTTTTTTTTATTACATTTTCACCCCAAACAAGGCAAATTGCCACTTTGGTGTAGGGGGCTACTATCAGGGGCAACAACTACTGGGGTACTATGTAGGGATTTGGGCAGCAAGGTGTCGGTTCACGTTACACTTGAACTTCTGCACGTCAGTACTGTTGGGGAAGCAGGGACCTGGAATGGAATTCCAGAGTCTTGCGGTTCTGGGGAAGAAACTATTGGAGTAAAAAGATCTTTTACATCTAGGGACCTCTACAGTGTGGGGGTGGGATCTAGTAGCCTGTCGGGTTTGTCGAGGGTGCTCGCGTCGTGGGGGCACAAGTGATTGCAGTTCATCAGAGCATTCACCATTAAAATACTTGTAGAACAGGCAGAGGGATGCAACATTTCGTCGATGGGACAGAGGCTGAAGCTTAGATGCCAGTTCAGGGCCTATCAGATTTGCGACTCTCTTTTGAACCTTGTCAAGGAGCGAGAGACTAGTAGCAGATGCACCAGTCCAGATGTGGCAGCAATACTCCATACATGGGCGAATGGTGGCCTTATAGAGGTACAGGATACTTTCGGGTGTTAGTAGTTTTCTAGCACGGTAGAGAGAGCCTACCTTTCTTGCAGCGGCCCTGGCAATGCCTTCAATGTAATTGTTCCAACTCATGTTTCCTGTGAACGTTAGGCCAAGGAGTTTGAAAGATGGACTCTCAGATAAAGGGTCGTTGGCCATTGCTATTGGTGGTAGAGAGGGTTTCTTGTAATTATTGAATGAAACTAGTTTAGTCTTGGCAGCATTGAACGCGACCAACCACTTTTGTCCCCATTCCACTACAGATTGGAGGTCTTCCTCTAGTGTTTCTGCCATTTCTTTAGAAATGTGTTCATTCGTCTTCCTGTCGTGTCTGCCATAGAGTGTAGTGTCATCAGCATATATACCCATCTCAGAGGCAATGTTGTCGGGGAGGTCATTTATGAATATCAGGAACAATAGAGGTCCAAGGATAGAACCCTGGGGCACTCCCGCATTTATATCATATTGTTTAGATGTGCGACCGTCGAGGACTACCTGGATTTTTCTCTTATCTAAGAAGGATTTAATTATGTTAAGTATTCTACCAGTGATACCGTAAGATCTAATCTTCCTGAGGAGACCCTCATGCCATACCCTGTCAAAAGCCTTAGATATATCTAGAGCTACCGCTCTGCCTTCCCCCGCTTTGTCCAGTGATTGGTATATACGTTCGGAGATCACGGTGAGGATGTCTGCTGTGGAACGGGCTTGTCTAAATCCATATTGTTTGTCAGTCAGTAGTTTAGCATCTGTAAGATGATGGACTAGAGCATGGTTAATTATGGTCTCAAATATTTTGGCAAAAAGTGGGAGGAGGCTAATGGGGCGATAATTTGATGGGTCTGTCCTTTCGCCAGAATTCTTGAATACTGGTACAACAGAAGCAGTTTTCCAACAGCCCGGAAAGCAAGCTTCATTAAGACATTTGTTGTAGAGTTTGGAGAGAACTGGAGCTACTTCGGCTGAGCACTTTTTTAATAGCACAGCTGGGATAAGATCGGGTCCACATGCTTTTGAGGTGTCAAGGTTTTTTATGATAGCATGCACCTGAGCAGGGGTGGTTTTCAGATCGTCTAGTGTGGCGTCTGTCCGCATAGGAAAGTCAGGTAGGGGGTGGTTGGAAGGGTCCAGCGTGGAGTTTGAGGCAAACCGACTGGCAAGCATGTTAGCCTTGTCGGTTGCTGAGGAGACAACCTCGTGATTGTTGGTTAGTGAGGGAATTGTTGATTGCCCATTATTTACTACACTGTTGTAGATTTTCCAGAAGTCTCGAGTTCCTAGTTTTTGTGCTTCGATGCGCTTTTTAGTGGTTTCCGTAAATTCTCTCTTAGCTGTCGCTATTTCTTTCTTAACGTTATTTCTAGCTTCTATATACTTCAGTCTGTTTGAACTGGACTTATGTCGGTTAAACCTACGGTATGCATGCTGCTTTTGAGTAATGGCAGTTGCACAAGTCGACGTAAACCATTGGGGAGAGTGGGGCTTACTATAAAATTTCCGCATGGGAACATGCGCTTCGATTGCAGTTTTGAACCTTTATCTTTATCTGAATCTTTATTAGATTTTCCAAGAGGATAATGATCCTAAGCATACCACTAGATCTACAAGGAAACGGTGTGCTGAAAATAATGTTCATGTTTTGCAATGTCCAAGTCAGTCTCTAGGTTTGAAT
Source organism: Euprymna scolopes (assembly GCF_053919585.1). Lineage (NCBI taxonomy): Eukaryota > Metazoa > Mollusca > Cephalopoda > Sepiida > Sepiolidae > Euprymna > Euprymna scolopes. The sequence goes on from NC_136491.1 coordinate 125,319,223, forward strand.
CCTATTGAGAATTTATGGCGATATATGAAAATTCAAATTGGGGGCATGGAAGCACCAACAAATATGAAGACTTTACCAAGAAGAATAGAACAAAATACCTTTGAATTTGTGTAAATTATTAGTTGAGACGTACACAAATAGATTGATAGCTGCTGAACTCTACAGTGTATATTCCATAAATATTAAATCAAGATAATATGCTTTCTTTTTTACTTTTTTCATCAGCTAAAATGAAAAAAAAAATGTAATTTCTGTCATTATGAGAATTAATTATATTTTATTTATAAAGATACATACTATGAGAAAATAAAAAATAAATATATCTAAATTTGTCTTTATTTATTATTTATGTTCATGGAAATACAATTTTTCAAGTGTATGAATATTTGTTTCACCCCAGTGTACATGTAGAAGTCTTAAATAATTTATAATTGTATTCTTAGTATCGTCTGCACAAAGGATTGAACCTTCAACCTCTAGAAGACTGTCATTTAGAACTGATTATCAGTTAGCATTTTTACCTGTTGCGTCATGGGTTGTTACAGAAAACACAAACCCATAGTAGTCTCTAGTTGTTTAAGCAAAAATCCATGTTTTCTTTTAGTCTTGTTAGCTTATATCAAGTGGCTTCATGTCTTGTTTGGAGCGATTTTCATAAAGCATAAAACAAAAAGAAAACAGTCACGTTATTTATCGATCATATTATTCTTATATCATTTCTCTCCATGCAACATATCACAAACCATCATTGACCAGATTTCAATTCCATACTGTGTACCCATGTCTGGTAGACTCTTCCCTTGGTCGACAGTGGTAATGCTATGCTAGTTAGTAATGACAAAAGTTCCCTCCTAACCATTGCAATCACACTAACGCACAGGTATTTGAACTTTTTTCTTATTTGATTAATGACATTTCTTATGACGTGTTTTGTACCAACCCAACAGAAATCTTCCCCAAACAACGCCTTGTTGTCCTGATGGAAAGTAAAGAAACTTTAGCTACAAATTAGGTGAATTTTTCTCTTACATATTTGCTGATTGTCAAGACTGTATTTCGAAGGGTTCTCAAATCTCACCAAATTTGCATAAGAACACATTCTTGTCAAACACCAGACCATATTTTGGGCGATTATACTGTCCAGATTTAATCTTCCACTCAGGTCATAGATAAAAAACCTGTCTTTAAAATACTCATTTCTCACCATGCAACACATGTCTTCAACCGTCACTAGCCAGTTTTTATTTCCATACATCATCACACTATGTACAGATGTCTGACAAACTCTTCCTTTGGTTTCGGTCCACTTTAACCCCAGATGGTAATACCTGTTAGGGCATCTGGTGCTCCCAGATTAAGCTGTCTGAAGATACTGGCTTCCTGAACAGAAATGCACCAAACATTGATGTTATTGATTTTTTCCCTTCTTTTTCTTGGAAAAATTCAATCATGTTCTGCAAAGTAAAAAAACAAAAACAATTTTTTTACTTCAAAACAATTAAGCCAAATATAAATACATATTTGAAGATATGAAGAATTCAAAGAAGAAAAGCTTTAAAATTTTTTTACTGAATTTGCCATTTAATAACCCGAAAAAGGGTTGATATACTGCAGAGCAAACCAAATAAACATAATTCCTTGAATAGATATTTGAAGATATAATGAACTTGAAAAATAGAAAATTTTTCCAAGAATTACTGGATTTGGCATTAAATAACCCAAAAGGGGTTGATATACTGTAAAACAAAACCAAATCTTCCCTTGGTTAATAGTGGTAATGCTCTGCTGGTTGGTAATGACGAAGGCTAGGACAACAATATATTCTTTTCGTTGTTTTGACTCTTGAGTGTGTATCCATTGATATCTTATACACTTTTATATAGAGTGATGTGGTTTTCTGTTGATTGACTGTGTCTAACTGTGTCGGATATATACTCGAGAGTCAAAACAATGAAAAGAATATGCTGTTGTCATAGCTCTAGTAATGACAGACTTGATGCTCTCTCTAAAAGCAGAATCATAATAATTTAGTCAATATTAATTTTTAATCCAATTTCAGATTCACACTGGTCTCCAACATAGCATCATAAGATCTCGTCAACCGAACTGCTTGCCTCTAAACAGTCCGACTCTTGCAGATAAGATGAAAGAGAGTGGTTACAGCACACACATGGTTGGCAAATGGCATTTGGGATTTTATAAGAAGGAATGTTTACCAACCAGTCGAGGATTTGACTCTTATTATGGTAAGTGATAGTTTTTGCTTAGACTTACTGTTATATAGCCGGATAACAGTTGTTTAATGTTTTTGCAATGTCTATATAATTTCTGGTTGCACTTATGTCAAATATGTGTCAAATTAATGTATGCTGTCGTTCAATACAACAGCAGGTGATGGATAACATAAACAACTTTGCTTTATTTACAAAATCGACGGACAGCGGTAAAGTGACAAAATGGTCAGCATGTAGATATTGGTGCCATGTTGGGACGGTGCAAAAAATGCCTTCATTGCTTGGTCATTCGACTCTCTCTGTCTCTCTCTCATTATGTTGCTCTTATATTGGCATTCTTTAAATTGGAATTCGATTGTTTTATTGCTTTGCATTTTTACCAATTCAAATCCAGGTTAAAATGTAGGACATTCCATTGTTTCCGTTTTTAAGTAAATTTCTATCACTCCAAACTCTTCGATTGGAATGTAGGTTGACGTCATCGCTCAGCAATTGGCAATCCTCTGCCATTGCATGTGTGGGCGTATGTCCGATATTTTTTGGTGTTGCCAACATTACATTGCTGTATCTACTTTAGGAATGAATGAGGAGAAATTGACTCTGAAACTTTTTGCTTTTTTTTTTCTGATAAAATATTTTTTATTGAGTTCATACATTTGATACCTCTCTTTTTTCAAGTATTTCTTTTTGTCTATCTTCCTGGGATCAGTTGAAATATGCAGCTGATTTAGAAGCTGGCCTGGGTTTGGTTGGGGTATAAAATGGTTTGTTTCATTTAACCATGTTAAGACTCCGCTCATATCTTTCAATTATAGGCATGTCCCTTTTCTTCCAGAAATTCTTGTGGATGGCTCTGCTCTTTATTTTGGAATTCATACATTAGATTCATGACTCTTTTTTTGTTTCTTGTAAAGTTGATTTTTTTTCTACAAATCTCCTATCATACCATGTATGGAGTACTGTTGTCATATTTGAGCTGGTGAATCTCTGTCCCATATGAAGGTTGGAATGCAGATGTTAGGTCCTTTTCTGCAGTGGTATCACACATGCACTAAGACTATGACTGATATCTATGGAGTTTGTGTTTTCTCTAGTGAGTTTGCATTGTTTTATTTTTTTATATGTGTAAACCAGTACTCGCACCCTTGGCAATTTCCAAGACGACATGGCCAAAATGAGAAGAGATGAAGACAAGAAGAAAACTATGACAAGCAGTGTTGGGGTCAGTGGTCCCCAAAGGAGGGTGGTGATATGTAGTTATGCAACCCACATTATTCACCAAATATATTTCTGTCTGTGTTGATTTTAGAGGCAAAGTTATTATTAGAAATCTTTTAGGTTCTTATGCAGAATATAGGCCATACTGAAATAATATTTAGAAACCCATTCTTAATATGAGGAGAAGCGGAGGGGGTCTTGTAAATATTCTGTACTTTCACCTAACAGTTTAATAAATAAAAGATACCATGTAACTTGAAAATCCTATCAGGAAAATAGCACGGTTAGTATTCTGTATAAGTACCATCTTCTAGGTGTTTTTGTTAAAAAAAAAAGAAGAAAAGAACAGGCACTAAACGTTTTTAAAATACTTTTTTTTAAACCTTTTTGAAGGTTACTTGACTGGCAGCGAGAATTATTATACCCACCATTGCTGTGATCGTTATTGTGGCTTTGATCTGCGTGATAACCTGACAAAAGTTACTGACCAAATGGGACATTATTCAACTCACCTATTTGCTAGGAAAGCAATTGATGTTGTGAAGAATCATGATGAAAAGAAGGTAAGTTATGCTTTTGAAATTTTGAGATGAGGATTGATAAATTCATATTTGGATTATTCGGACTACTGTTCTTATTTTGAGTGCTATTTTCACAATGTTTTGGTGGGTGTAACTTTCTTCAGATGTATCACGTCGAACTCTGGAGTCTTTCTGTTATAAAGTCGATGAGTAGAAAAGTAAATTATCTGTTATTTGGCTATCTATCACTTTATCTAATTATCGGTGTGTCTATCTATCTGTTTATCTATCTATCTGTCTAGCTTTATATCTATTTATCTATCTATCTATCTAGCTGTATATCTATCTATCTAGCTATATATTTGTCTAGCTGTATATCTATCTATCTGTCTACCTGTATATTTATCTATATATCTGTCTAGCTGTATATCTATCTATCTGTCTAGCTGTATATCTATCTGTCTAGCTGTATATCTATATATCTACCTATCTATCTATATATTTGTCTAGCTGTATATCTATCTTTTTGTCTAGCTGAATATCTATTTATCTATCTATCTGTCTAGCTGAATATCTATCTATCTATCTATCTATCTATCTATCTATCTATCTATCTATATAAAATTAGGCATGTTTATATTTTATTCTTTTTCACACACGACTGGGCGTATTGCCACAGATATAAGAAACTGCAATTTGGGAACATATCTAACTGGTAATTGTAGGGAGTTCAGTAGGGAGATATCTGTTCACATTACATTTAAAATTCTATCTATCTGTATATCTATCTATCTATCTGTCTATCTGTATAGCTGTCTATCTACCTATCTGCCTATCTATCTATCTATCTATCTATCTATCTATCTATCTATCTAACTGACGAAGTAAACAAGAAATGTGAACTATGTTTTGATAAAGTTACCAAAACATGTCAGACTTTCTCACGTTTGCACCGGAAGATCTGAACAAAATCGGAAGTTGATGTGTTGGGAAGTGATATACAAATTACCGTTAGCGTATGAAGCGATGCTCTTTGTGTAAATTGAGCTTAGGTACTTTGGACAATGTCAAAACATTGTTAATTCACTGCCCTCATAGCATATATAATATAAAGCTGAACGTCTGTGTGTGTGTGTGTGTGTGTGTGTGTGTGTGTGTGGTCACGAATAGGCTCCTATATGGTTGACTATTTTAAAAAACTGATCACATATAATGATAGAAGATGTATCGAGGATCAGGAATGGGTATGTTTGATCCTGCAGAATGGTGGTTCATGAAAATTGTGGGGTCTGCGTTCGCGCCTGCCCCCCAAAGTATGGAAATAAAAAAATGAAAAAAAACAAAAAAAACCGTTTACAAGGATTTTTGATATGGATGTACATAACAATACTTTGATAAGTATGTTTTAATTTAAATAGGGATGGTATAATAAAATTGTGGGGTCTGCGTTCACGCATGGCCTCCATAGAATGGAAATAGGCACAAACTTTAATAAAGACTTTTCATATCTATCTGCGTAAGTATACTTTGATAATTATGTTTCAGTTTGAAGAAATATGATATAATAAAATTATTGGGTGGTCGTTCGCGCCTAACCTCCATACAATGTAAATATGTCACAAAGTTTAACAAGGTTTTTTAAAAGGGGTGAGGGTCCACAATAACACCTTAACTTTAATCTTAATTCACATTAGCTTTTATTTTTTTTTTGTTGAATCATATTGTGTCGAATAAATTCACCTCATAAATTCACGTTCTTATTAAAGTGAAAGTCAAAAAAAAAAGTCAGAACCTTAGACAATTCTCGACACAAATTCTTGCATAACTCTGTTTTCGAAAATAGATAAATAGATGAATAATAAAAAGTAAAAAAAATAAGAATGTTACTTGTTATCGTGTCAAAAGAAGGAAAAAATCCTGCTCACATGATTACATGTCTTGTCTTTTTAAAAACATTTACATAACCTTTTTATTTTAATTTATATATATCTGTTTAAGATTTTTTTTTGTCAGTGTACTAGAAGGAATTCAGTTGATTACAACCTGTGTTCTTTACATTATAATTGTGCAACCCTGAATCTGACGGCGCAATACTACACCGTCCAATGCAGTAAAACTGAAACAAAGCTGTTCTGCTTGAAAAGGGCGCCATTTTCTTCTTATTCATATTTATATCGATTCTTTGCTTTAAAAAACTAAAATAATTACGTGTTTACTTTTTTAATATCCCATTTTGCTGTTTCGGATTACTTTACTAAAGTAAGTAAAGCTTCATTATTTTTCGAAACTGTTTTTGTTTCTTTGTTTTTCGATATTTTGTCGATATTTTTTAGTAAGAGTGTTTAGCAGAAAAGCCAACAAACGACTACCCGAAAAAATAAATATACAAGAAATAAATGTTACCATAGTCAATAAAAGTTCAGTTCATGTTTTTTTTTGTTTTGAAATAGTTTTTAATGCTCTTTACTTGAAATAATTTCAGCAAACTGAAATTAAAACGAAATTTGAAGCGATAACTACTTAAATGAATTTTTATATAAACTACACATGCCATAATCGAATATTCCTCGAGCACAAAATAATGGAAAACATTAAAATATGTTTATAAACATTCCTTACGTTGACAGAACTCTCTTAAATTGTTAACACAGAATGCTCAGGTGGCCCTCCTTCAAATTGAAAACGGGGCACTCCGTTTCAAAATCGCTAACATTTTGATTTTTTTAAAAACCGGTTTGTGAATTAAAAAAAAAAATTTTTTTTTTACAAACTACTTAAAAATACAAACCAAGGAACTTTTCTACCATAAAAGTAACTTTTATTGACTATGATAAACTTTATTTCTTGTATATTTATATTATTATATATATAACATTTTCTCTTTGTAAGGAAACATCAATTTGTTGGTCACTCTTGGCTACAAATCGAAACAAAGTTGATATAAAAAATATATTTTTGCGAAAATTATCTTTACTTTCATCATATTTTGCTTAGGGTAAAATTTTTGAGTATCAAAACCTATCTCTTTACAACCCCCTCCTTTTCATAACTTATACTTTCATCAATCACAGACCATTTTCTGTAGGCTGTTTTTGAACCCAGTCAACGACGGGTATTTCTGCTAGTATACATATATATATATATATATATATATATATATATATATATTAAATTTATTTATACAAACATTGATGGCTACATATGTGCATACATGTTTCTGTAATCACCTGCGTTGGGGAATTACGTTTTCAGGCCAAGAATTATCGTTGAGAACTCTTGGCCTGAAGACGTAATCCCCCAACGCAGGTGATTACAGAAACATGTATGCACATATGTAGCCATCAGTGTTTGTATAAATAAATTTAATATACCTGCTCTGTTCACTCATTGAGCACTCTTTAGTAGACACATGTTGTTTCATTGGATGTACTTCTAGGAAACTAAACTCTACTGGCTATATATATATATATATATATATATATATATACATACGTGTTGGTTGGCACCAAATCAATATATGATATGTTGCTTTATTTGAATGGCACCTAGATTAATATATATATATAAAATTTCTAGCGAATTTGAGAATCTACATGGAATTTTGAATGGAAGCTTTTATTTAATCCACAGGATACAAGATTCAGTATCATAACAGATAAAGTACTTGGTAAAATTCAGTTCCAAGTTATGCTCTGCTGAAGGTTAAATGTTCAATTCTCAGTGCCTGTGTCACTTGAAAGAGCTAACGTCACCATCTCCTTTGATATACATACAACTGGGGGCTGCGTGTAAATTTGATATTCCTATGAAACTTCCTCCTTCAGAGGAAGCTGTTCCAGCCTGCCTAGGATGTTGTATCTACTATGAATATGATATCCAAGATGTCTATACAGTTAACATGTAGAGCGTCTAAATCGAGCCACTAAGATAATAGCAGGATTAATGGTTCATTTATCTCGTTTATTGTAAAAAAAAATATGTTTCTATTTTTAAAATTTTGTCTTTGCTTCTCTTGTATTTGTAGCCATTATTTCTTTATGTTGCTCTCCAATCAGTGCATGCTCCTCTACAAGTTCCCGAAGAATACATACGACCATATCATTTTATAAAGAACAAACACAGAAGAATATATGCTGGTGAGTCATTATCAAGTATTCCATCCATTATAAAAAATGTAAAGTAAATTTTAAAGTGAATAAATTGATAGAGTAAATTCAGCAGCACAACACATTTGCATCACCAGTGACACAACACATTTGTATACATCCAAGTATTCCTGTGTTAGTTTTGAATTTGATTGTTACGTTCTGGCATGGCAACCAGCTCCCTGTTGAATAAATGAAATAACATAAATGATGAAAATTGTCGCTTACATTAAGTTGATATGATGTTGTCTCTTTTGGAGTTCTTTATTGGCGTCAGTACTGGTAGAACCACTGTGCTTGAACTGAATGTTTCTATAAAATAAGCAACAGACATATTTTATTTATAAAATAGAAATTTACTTAAACATTTAAGAAAGAGTATTTCTTAGAACTCAATTGTTGAACTGAGTTGGGGACTGACCCGCCGCAAATGTCATCCAAAATTTGACTTATAGTGGTTCACCTCGTATGGTGCCCAGGCTTTAACTTCGCTGCCTTCATTTTTTGTCAACAAACTGTCAGCTGTATTCCTCATCTGTTCCGATGCTACCCTTAAGGTAATTTGTCTAAGACAATGGAGGGGAAACTCTTTATACTGAGACGATTATTATTTTTGGTCTCAACCAGAGTGCCCCTTTTGCCTTGTTTTTCGGGGAGCTGGT